>NW_012315376.1:0-2067 GCF_000151885.1 Dipodomys ordii
ATCACCTCGCTGTGTTCCCCGCTGTGTCTCGCTGTGTCACCTGCTGTGTCCCCCGCTGTGTGCTCGCTGTGTCCCCCGCTGTGTCCCGCTGTGTCCTCGCTGGGTCCCCCGCTGTGTCCCGCTGTGTCCCCCACTGTGTCCCGCTGTGTCCGAATGTGTCCCACTCTGTCCCCGCTGTGTGCCCTCTGTGTCCCGCTGTGTCCCCGCTGTGTGCCTGCTGTGTCCCGCTGTGTACCCCGCTGTGTCCAGCTGTGTCACCGAGGTGTCCCGCTGTGGCCCTACTCTGTCTCCGCTCTGTCCCCCGCTTTGTTCCCTTGTGTCCCGCTGTGTCCCCCTCTTTGCCCTATTTTGTCCCCACAGTGTCCTGCTGTGTCCTGCTGTGTCTCACTGTGTCCCGTGGTGTCCCTCTTTGTCCCCCGCTGTGTCCCCCACTGAGTTCCCTCTGTGTGGCCGCTGTGTCCTGCTGTGTGCTCGCTGTGTCCCCCGCTGTCTCCCGCTTTGTCCCCCGCTGAGTTCCGCTGTGTCCCGCTGCGTCCTCGCTGTGTCCCCCGCTGTGTCCCGCTGTGTCCCTGCTATGTCCCCAGCTGTGTTCCGCTGTGTACCGCTCTGTACCCCGCTGTGTCTCGCTATGTTCCCGCAGTGTCCCGCTGTGTCCCGCTGTGTCCCGCTGTGTCCTCGCTGTGTCCCCCGCTGTGTCCTGTTGTGTCCCCAGCTGTGTACCTCGCTGTGTCCCGCTGTGTCCCCGCTGTATCGACGCTGGGTCCCGCTGGGTCCCGCTGTGTCCTCCCTGTGTCCCACGCTGTGTCCCGCTGTGTCCGCCATTGTGTCCCGCTGTGTCTACTGCTTTGTCCCCACTGTGTCCCGCTGTGTCCCGCTGTGTCCTCGCTGTGTCCCACGCTGTGTTCCGCTGTGGCCTCGCTTTTTTCCCCGCTGTGTCCCGCTGTGTACCCCTCTGTGTCCCCCGCTGTGTCTCGCTGTGTCCCCCGCTGTGTCCATGCTCTTTCTCCTCTGTGTCCCGCTGTGTCCCGCTGTGTACTGCTGTGTCCCCCGCTGAGTCCCGCTGTGTCCCAATGTGTCCTCGCTCTGTCCCCCGCTGTGTACTTCTGTGTCCTTGCTGTGTCCCACGCTGTGTCCCGCTGTGTCCCCTCTGTGTCCCCCGCTATGTCCCGCTTTGTCCCCCGCTGTGTCCCGCTCTGTCCTTGCTGTGTCCCCCACTGTGTGCCGCTGTGTCCTCGCTGTTTCCCTGCTGTGTCCCTATGTGTACCCCGCTGTGTCCAGCTTTGTACCCGCTGTGTCTCGCTGTGTCCCCCGCTGAGTCCCCGCTGTGTCACCGCTGTGTCCCGCTGTGTCCTCGCTGTGTCCCCTGCTTTCTCCCTCTCTGTCCCCCGCTGTGTCTCACGCTTTGTCCATGCTGTGTCCCACTGTGTCCCGTTGTGTCCAAAGCTGTGTACCACGCTGTGTAATGCTGTGTCCCCGCTGTATCGACGCTGTGTCCCGCTGTGTCCTCGCTGTGTTTCCCTCTGTGTCCAGTTGTGTCCCCCGCTGTGTCCCCCACTGTGTCCTCGCTGTGTCCCCTGCTGTGTCCCGCTGTGTCCTCACTGGGTCCCCAACTGTGTCCCGCTGTGTCCCCTGCTGTGTCGCGCTGTGTCCGGCTGTGTCCCGCTCTGTCCCCGCTGTGTCCCGCTGTGTCCCGCTGTGTCCCCGCTGTGTGCCTGCTGTGTCCCGCTGTGTCTGCCCCTTTGTCCCGCTGTGTCCCACTGTGTCCCCGCTGTGTCCCGTTGTGTCCCCGTGTCCCCGCTGTGTGCCCGCTGTGTCCCTCTGTGTACCCCGCTGTGTCCAGCTGTGTACCCGCTGTGTCCCGCTGTGTCCCCTCTCTGTCCTCTGCTGTTCCCCGCTGTGTCCCCCGCTGTGTCCCGCTGTGTCCCGCTGTGTCACACTGTGTCCGTGTTGTCCCGCTTTGTCCCCCGCTGTGACCTCGCTTTGTTTCCCGATGTGTCCCGCTGTGTACCACTCTGTGACCCCGCTGTGTCCCGCTCAGTACCCGCTGTGTCCCGCTATGTTCACGCA
>NW_012315377.1:0-2067 GCF_000151885.1 Dipodomys ordii
TCACCCTCTGTGTCCGCACTGTGTCCTGCTGTGTCCCCGCTGTGTCCCCCTATGTCCCTCTGTGTCCGGCTGTGTCCCCGCTGTGTCCCCGCTGTGTCCCGCTGTTTCCCCGCTGTGTCCTGCGCTGTGTCCCTCTGTTTCCCCGCTGTGTCCTTCTGTTTGTCCCCCGCTTTGTCCCGCTGTGTCCCGCTGTGTCCCCTGCTGTGTCCCTGCTGTGTCCCACTGTGTTCCGCTGTGTCCCGCTGTGTCAACGCTGTGTCCCCCTGTGTCAGACTGTGTCCCGCTGTGTCCCCCTGTGTACCACACTCTGTCCAGCTGTGTCCCCGCTGTATCCCCCGATGTGTCCTCCACTGTGTCCCGCGGTGTCCACCGCTATGTCCCGCTGTGTCCCTTTGTGTCCCCAGGTGTGTACCCGCTGTGTCCCGCTGTGTCCCCGCTGTATCGACGCTGTGTCCCGCTGGGTCGCGCTGTGTCCTCGCTGTGTTCCCCGCTGTGTCCCGCTGGGTACCCCTCAGTGTCCCCCTCTGTGTCCCGCTGTGTCCACGCTTTGTCCCCCGCTGTGTCCCTATGTGTCCCGCTGTGTACCCTGCTGTGTCCCGCTATGTTCCCGCAGTGTCCCTGCTGTGTCCCGCTGTGTCCCGCTGTGTCCTGTGGTGTCCTGCTTTGTCCCCCACTGTGTCAACCGGTGAGTCCCCGCTGTGTCCACGATGTGTCCCGCGGTGTCCTCTCTGTGTCCCACGCTGTGTCCCGCTGTGTCACCCGCTGTGTCCCGCTGTGTCTACTGCTGTGTCCCCGCTGTGTCACCCGCTGTGTCCCGCTGTGTCTACTGCTGTGTCCCTGCTGTTTCCCGCTGTGTCTCGCTGTGTTCCGCTGTGTCCTCACTGTGTCCCCAGCTGGGTTCCGTTTTGACCTCAGCTGTATACCCCGCTGTGTCCTGCTGTGGCCCCGCTGTATCGACGCTGTGTCCCGATGGGTCCCTCTGTGTCCTAGCTGTGTTCCCCGCTGTGTCCCGCTGTGTACCCTCTGTGTCCCATGCTGTGTCCCGCTGTGTCCCGCTGTGTACTGCTGTGTCCCCCGCTGAGTCCTGCTGTGTCCCCGCTGTGTCCCAATGTGTCCTTGCTGTGTCCCCCGCTGTGTCCCTCTTTTTCCCCCCTGTGACCCCGCTGTGTCCCGCTGGGTCCCGCTGTGTCCCCCGCGGTGTCCCCCGCTGTGTCCTGCTGTGTCCCCCGCTTTGTCACCGCTGTGTCCCACTGTGTCCCGCTGTGTCACCCGCTGTGTCCCGCTGGGTCCCCCTGTGTCCCGCTCTGTCCCTGCTGTGTCCTCGTTGTGTACTCCGTTGTGTCAGGCTGTGTCACCGCGGTGTCTCGCTGTGTCCTCTCTCTGTCTCCGCTGTCTCCCGCTGTGTCTCCCGCTGTGTCCCGCTGTGTCCAGCTGTGTCCCCCGCTTTGTCCCGCTCGATCCCTGCTGTGTTCCGCTGTGTCCCTCTGTCTCCCCGCTTTGTGCCCACTGTGTCCCGCTGTGTACTCCGTTGTGTCCAGCTGTGTCACCGCTGTGTCCCTCTGTGTCCCCTCTCTGTCTGCGCTGTCCCCCGCTGTGTCCCCCACTGTGTCCCTCTGTGTCCCGCTATGTCCCCTGCTTTGTCCCGCTGTGTCCCCGCAGTGTCCCCCCTGTGTCCCGCTGTGTCACACTGTGTCCCAAGGTGTCCCTCTTTGTCCCCCGCTCTGTCCCCCACTGAGTCCGCTCTGTGTCGCCGCTGTGTCCCGCTGTGTCCTCGCTTTGTCCCCCGCTGTCTCCCACTTTGTGCCCCGCTGTGTCCCTCTGTGTCCCGCTGTGTCCTCGCTGTGTCCCCCGCTGTGTCCCGCTGTGTCCCCGCTGTGTCCCAAGCTGTGTCCCTCTGTTTCCCGCTGTGTACCCCGCTGTGTCCCGCTATGTTCAAGCAGTGTCCCCGCTGTGTCCCGCTGTGTCCCGCTGTGTCCTCGCTGTGTCCCCCGCTGTGTCCCGTTGTGTCCCCAACTGTGTACCCTGCAGTGTCCCGCTGTGCCCCGCTGTATCCACGCTGTGTCCCGC
>NW_012315378.1:0-2066 GCF_000151885.1 Dipodomys ordii
TCTGCTCCTTCTCTTCATTCTGTATCTCATCTCTGCTTCTCCAGCATCTGCTTCTTCTGCTTCTCCTGCTTGTCCTTCTCCTTCTGCTTCTCCTTCTCCTTCTTCTCCTTCTCTTTCTGCTTCTGCTTCTTCTGATTCTCCAACTTCTCCTTCTTCTTCTCCTTCTGTTTCTGCTTCTCTTTCTGCTTCTGCATCTCCTTCTGCTTCACCTTCTGGTGCTCTTTCTCCTTCTTCTGTTTCTCCATCTGCTTCTGCATCTTATGCTTCTTTATTTCTTCTAGTTCTGCTTCTCCTGCTTCTGCTTCTTATGCTTCTACTGCTTCTTCTTCTGCTTCTGCTTCTTCTGCTTCTACTTCTCTTTGTGCTTCTGCTTCTCCTGCTTGTTTTTCTGCTTCATCTGCTGCTTCATCTTCTGCTGCTTCTTCTCCTTCTCCTTCTCTTTTTGCTTCGCCTTCTGCTTCTGCTTCTGCTTCTTCTGTTTCTCCTGCCTGAATTTCTAATTCTACTTCTTCTGCTGCTTCTGCTTCTGCTTCTGCTTCTACTTCTGATTCTGATTCTGCTTCTTCTGCTTCTTCTCTTTCGGCTTCTCCTGCTTCTGCTTCTTGTGCTTCTCCTGCTTCTCTTTCTGCTTCTCATTCCGCTTCTGCTTCTCCTTCTACTTCTGCTTCTCCTTCTTCTCCTTCTCCTACTTCTGCTTCTCCTTCATCTTCTGCTTCTTCTGCTTCTCCTTCTGCATCTCCTTCTGCTTGTCCTTGGCCTTATGCTTCTTCTTCTGCCTCTGCTTCTCCTTCTCCTTCTTTTGCTTCTCCTTTTGCTTCTGCTTCTTCTGCTTTTCCTGCTTCTCCTTCTGCTTCTGCTTCTTCTGCTTTGTCTTCTGCATATTTTTCTGCTTCTGCTTCTCCTTCTCCTTCTTCTGCTTCTCCTTCTTATTCTTCTTCTGCTTCTTCTTCTTCGGCTTTACCAGCTTCTCTTTCTGCTTCTCCTTCTGTTTCTCCTTCTCCTTCTTGTTCTTCTGCTTTTCCTTCTGCTTCTCGTTCTGCTTCTGCTACAACTGCTACTGCTTCTACTTCTTCTGTTTCTTCTGCTTCTCCTTCTGCTTTTGATTCTCTTTCTGCTTCTGCTTCTCCTTCTGATTCTCATTCTGCTTCTCATTCTGCTTCTCCAGATTCTGATTCTTCTGCTTCTCCTGCTTCTCCATCTGCTTCAGGTTCTGCTTCTGCTTCTTCGGATTCTTATGCTTCTGCTTCTCCTGCTTCTGCTTCTTCTGCTTCCCCTCCTTCTCTTTCTGCTTCTCCTTCTGCTTCTGCTTCTTGTCCTTCTCCTGTTTCTTCTGCTTGTTCTTCTCCTGTTTCTGCATTTCCTGCTTCTCCTTCTGCTGCTCTTTCTGTTTCTCCTGTTGCTTTTCCTTCTACTGCTCCTTCTTCTGCTTCTCTTTCTGCTTCTACTCCTGTTTCTCCTTCTCCTTCTCCTTCTAGTTCTTCTGCTTTTCCTTCTGCTTCTCTTTCTGCTTCTGAATCTTCTGCTTCTTCTGCTACTGCCTCTGCTTCTTCTGTTTCTTCTGCTTCTCTTTCTGCTTTTGCTTCTCTTTCTGCTTCTGCTTCTCCTTCTGCTTCTCCAGATTCTGCTTCTTCTGCTTCTCCTGCTTCTCCTTCTGCTTCTGCTTCTGTTTCTCCTTCCCCTTCTTCTGCTTCTCCTTCTGATTCTCCTTCTGCTTCTTCTTCTTCTGCTTTACCTGCTTCTCTTTCTGCTTCTCCTTCTACTTCTCCTTCTGTTTCTCCTTCTCCTTCCTGTTTTTCTGCTTTTCCTTCTGCTTCTGCTACACCTGCTACTGCTTCTACTTCTTCTGTTTCTTCTGCTTGTCCTTCTGCTTTTGATTCTCTTTCTGCTTCTGCTTCTCCTTCTGCTTCTCATTCTGCTTCTCCAGATTCTGCTTCTTCTGCTTCTCCTGCTTCTCCTTCTGCTTCAGGTTCTGCTTCTGCGTCTTCGCATTCTTATGCTTCTGCTTCTCCTGCTTCTGCTTCATTCTGCTTCTCTTTCTGTTTCTGCTTCTCCTTCTGCTTCTGCTT
>NW_012315379.1:0-2066 GCF_000151885.1 Dipodomys ordii
GCTTCTGCTTCTTGTCCTTCTCCTGTTTCTTCTGCTTCTGCTTCTCCTGTTTCTACATTTCCTGCTTCTCCTTCTGCTGCTCTTTCTTTTTCTCCTGCCGCTTTTCCTTCTACTGCTCCTTCTTCTGCTTCTCTTTCTGCTTCTACTCCTGTTTCTCCTTCTCTTTCTCCTTCTAGTTCTTCTGCTTTTCCTTCTGCTTCTCCTTCTGCTTCTGAATCTTCTGCTTCTTCTGATACTGCCTCTGCTTCTTCTGTTTCTTCTGCTTCTCCTTCTGCTTTTGCTTCTCTTTCTGCTTCTGCTTCTCCTTCTGCTTCTCCACATTCTGCTTCTTCTGCTTCTCCTGCTTCTCCTTCTGCTTCAGGTTCTGCTTTTGCTTTTTCGGCTTCTCCTGCTTCTGCTTCTCCTGCTGCTGCTTCTTCTGCTTCTCCTACTTCTCTTTCTGTTTTTCCTTCTGTTTCTGCTTCTCCTTCTGCTTCTTCCCCTTCTTCTGTTTCTTCTGCTTCGTCTTCTCCAGATTCTGCTTCTCCTGCTTCTCGTTCTGCTTCTCTTTCTGCTTCTGTTTCTCCTTCTCCTTGTCCTTCTCCTTCTTCTGCTTCTTCTTCTGCTTCTGCTTCTCCTTCTGCTTCTGCTTCTGCTTCAATTTCTCCTTCTGCTTCTCATTCTGCTTCTGCGCCTTCTGTTTCTTCTACTTCTCCTGCTTCTTCTTCTCCTGCTACACCTACTTCTCGTGCTGCTTCTCCTTCTGCGACTCTTTCTGGTTCTGCTTATCCTTTTGCTTCTCCTACTCCTAATCCTTCTCTTTCACCTTCTCCTTCTTCTTCTTCTGCTTCTCCTGGTGCTTCTGCTTCTGCTTATTCTGCTATTTCTTTTTCTTCTGCTTCTGCTTCAGATTGTGCTTCTTCTGTTTCTCCTTCTGCTTCAGATTCTGCTTCTGCTTCTTCGGCTTCTCCTGTTTCTTCTGCTTCTGCTTCTCCTGCTTCTTCAGCTTCTCCTGCTTCTCTTTCTGCTTCTCCTTCTGCTTCTGCTTTTCCTTCTGCTTCTGCTTCTGCTCTTCTCCTTCTTCTGTTTCTTTTGCTTCTGTTTCTTCTTCTTCTTTTTCATCTTCTTCTTCTTCTTCTTCTTCTTCTTCTTCTTCTGTTTCTTCTGATTCTACTTCTGCTTCTCCTTCTTCTACTTCTCTTTCTGTTTCTACTTCTGCTTCTTTTGCTTCTCCTGCTTCTCCTTTTGTTCTCCTTCTGTTTCTGCTTCTCTTTCTGCTTCTGCTTCTCCTTCTGCTGCTCCTTCTCCTTCTCCTTCTTCTGTTCTCCCACTGCTTCTGCTTCTGTTTCTTTTGCTTATTCTATTTCTTCTGCTTCTCCTGCATCTACTGCTTCTCCTTATGCTTCTCCTTATGCTTCTCCTTATGCTTTTCCTTAGGGTTCTCCTTAAGCTTCTCCTTCTTCTTCTTCTTCTTCTTCTTCTTCTTCTCTTTCTTCTGCTTCTCCTGGTTTTTCTGCTTCTACTGCTTCTCTTTTTGCTTCTCATTCTGCTTCTGCTTCTCCTTCTGCTTCTCCTATTGCTTCTGCTGCCTTTCCTTCTCCTTCTCCTTCTCCTACTTCTGTTTCTCCTTCTGCTTCTGCTTCTTCTGCTTCTCCTGCTTCTCCTTCTTCATCTTCTTCTGCTTCTGCTTCTCCTTCAGCTGCTTCTTCTGCTTCTGCTTCTCCTTCTTCTGCTTCTCCTTCTGATTCTCCTTCTGCTTCTCCTTCTCCTTCTGCTCCTTCTCCTTCTTCTGCTTCTCCCTCTGATTCTGCTTCTTTTGCTTATACTTTTTCTTCTGCTTCTGCTTCTCTGCTTCTGCTTCTTCTGCTTCTACTGCTTCTTCTTTTGCTCCTCCTTCTCCTTCTCCTTCTCCTCCTCCTCCTCCTCCTCCTCCTCCTCCACCACCACCTCCTTCTTGATATGCAGATTCTTCCACTACTGAATATTCTACTTCTAAATCCATGTCTTCTGACTACCAAGAGCACCAAAACAAGCAAAAGTTTTACGATGAGCTGAATTCTGCTTAGGCATTATAATGCTATTTTCCA
>NW_012315380.1:0-2066 GCF_000151885.1 Dipodomys ordii
GGACACAGCAAAGGACACAGCGGGGGACAGTGGGGACCCAGTGGGACACAGCAAGGCACAACGGGGTCACAGCAGTGGACACAGCAGGACACAGCGGGGGACACAGCGAGGACACAGCGGGACACAGCGGTGACACAGCGGGACACAGCGGGGGACACAGCGGGACACAGCGGGACACAGCGGGGGACACAGCCGGACACAGCAGGGACAAGGCGGGGGACAGAGCGGAGACACAGTGGGGACACAGCGGGACCCAGCAGGACACAGCGGGGGACACAGCGGGACACAGCGGGACACAGCGGGGGACACTGCAGGGACACATTGGGACACAGTAGGACACAGCGTAGGACAAAGCGGGAGACAGCAGAGGACACAGCGCGGACACAGCTGGACACAGCGGGGACACAGAGGGGACTCAGCAGGGGACATAGTGGGAAAAAAGCGGGACACCACGGGACACAGTAGGACACAACAAGACACAGCGGGGGACGCAGTAGGACAGAGCGGGGGACACAGCGGGGGACAGAGGGGGACACCACGAATAACAGAGCAAGGACACAGCGGGACCCAGCGGGACACATCCTTGATACAGCGGGATTCACAGCATTACACAGCGGGTTACACAGCTGGGGACACAAAGGGACACAGTGGTGGACACAGCGGGACACAGCGGGACAGAGTGGGACACAGACGGGATAAAGCGTGAGACACAGCGGGGGACAGAGCAGGAGACAGCGGGTGACACAGCGAGGACACAGCGGGGGACACAGCAAGTACTCAGCGGAACACAGCGTGGGACACAGTGAGGACACAGGGGGACACAGCGGGACACAGCTGGACACAGCAGGAACACATCAGTAGACACAGCGGGACACAGCAGGGGACACAGCGGGACACAGCGGGGGACACAGGGAGGACAGAGCGGGACACAGCGGGGACACAGCGGGGACTCAGCGGCGGACACAGCGGGGGACAAAGTGGGACACCACGGGACAGCGCGGGACACAGCGGGGACAAGGGGGAGACAGAGCGCGACACAGCGAGGACACAGCGGGACACAGCGGGGAACACAGCGGGACAAAGCAGGGTACACAGCAGGTGGCACAGCGGGACACAGCGGGGTACCCAGCGGGAAACAGCGGGGGGCCCAGCGAGGACACAGCAGGACATAGCGGGGGACACAGACAGGAAAACAGCAGGGGAAACACCGGGGGACACAGCGGGACCCAGCGGGACACAGCGGGACACAGCGTCGATACAGCGGGGATACAGCGTTACACAGTGTGGTACACATCTGTGGACACAAGGGGACACAGTGGGGGGACAGCGGGACACAGCGGGACACAGTGGGACAAAGCGAAGACAAATCGTGAGATACAGCGGGGGACAGAGCGGGAGACAGCGGGGGACAGAGGGAGGACACAGCAGGGCACAGCGGCACACAGCAGGGACAGAGCGGGACACAGCGGTACACAGCGGGGAACACAGCGAGGACACAGCGGGACACAGCGTCGATACAGCGGGGATAAAGCGTTACACAGCGTGGTACACATATGTGGACATAACGGGACACAGTGGGGGCACAGCGGGAAACAGCGGGACACAGTGGGACACACTGAGGACAAATCGTGAGACGAAGCGGGGAACAGAGCGGGAGACAGCGGGGGACACATCGAAGACACAGCAGGACACAGCGGGACACAGCAGGGACAGAGCGGGACACAGCGGGACACTGCGGGACACAGCGGGGGACCCAGCGAGGACACAGCGGGACACAGCGGGGGACACAGCGAGGACACAGCGGGACCCAGCGGGGGACCCAGCGAGGACACAGCGGGACACAGCGGGGCACCCAGCGAGGACACAGCGGGACACAGCGGGGGACACAGCGGGACACAGCGGAGGACCCAGCGAGGACACAGCGGGACACAGCGGGGGACACAATGAGGACAGAGCGGGGGACACAGAGGGGGACACAGCGGGACCCAGCGGGACACAGCGTCGATACAGCGGGGATACAGCGTTACACAGCGTGGTACACATCTGTGGACACAACGGGACACAGT
>NW_012315381.1:0-2066 GCF_000151885.1 Dipodomys ordii
TAATTTATGTTATATATTTTGATATATTTATTGATGGAGTTTTTATTGAAAGGATTTCAAGTAGTTATTATTGATTATTTAGGTGGTGGTAGTTGGTTTGATGGGTGTGATTTGTGTAGTTACAGATAGCCAAAATGGGGATTTGAGAGGAATTGTAAATATTAACAACAGTTCTTATTTGTCGTGTCTGAAAATAGCTAGACATTGCGAGTGATACAGAGGTGTAAACAGTATTTATACATCGGGGAACACAGCGTGGACACATCGTGTCATATCGGGATACAATTAGATACAAAGGGGAATCAGCCGGACACAGCGGGGTTCACAGTTGGGGACACAACGGGACTCAGCGGGGGACACAGCGAGCACACAGCAGAACACAGCGTGGGTAACAGCGAGGACACAGTGGGACACAGCGAGACACAGGGGGACACAGTGGGGACACAGCAGTAGACACAGCGGGACACAGCGGGGGACACAGCGAGGACACAGCGGGGACACTGCGGGAACATAGTGGGACACAGCGGGGCACACAGCGGGACACAGCGGGACACAGCTTGGGACACAGTGGGAACACAGCAGGACACAGCGGGGGACACAGCGGGACACAGCATGGGACAAAGCGGGAGACAGCAGGGGACACAGAGAGGACGCAGCGGGACACAGCTTCGACACATAGAGGACTCAGCGGGGGACACAGTGGGGGACAGAGCGGGACACAGCGGGACCCAGCGGGGACAAAGCGTGGGACAAAGCGTGAGACAGCAGGAGACACAGCGAGGACACAGCGGGACACAGCGGCGACACATAGAAGACTCAGCGGGGGACACAGTGGGGGACAGAGCGGGACACAGCGGGACCCAGCGGGGACAAAGCGTGAGACACAGTGGTGGACAGAGCAGGAGACAGAGGCGGACACAGCGAGGACACAGCGGGACACAGCGGGGACACAGGTGGCTGAGGGGGGGCCACAGCGGGGGACAAAGCGGGACACCACGGAACACAGCGTGAAACAGCGGTGAACCTGCGGGGACACAGCGGGACACAGCTGGGACACAGCGGGGACACAGCGGGACCCAGCAGGACACAGCGGGACACAGCAGGACACAGCGGGGGACACAGCGGGACACAGCGGGGGACACAGCGGGACACAGCGGGGACACAGAGGGGACTCAGCAGGGGACATAGCGGGGGACAAATCGGGACACCACAGGACACAGTGGGACACAACGGGACACAGCGGGGACACTGCGGGGACACAGTGGGACAAAGCGGGGGACCCAGCGGGACCCAGCGGGACACAGCAGGACCCAGCCGGGAAACAGCGGGGACACAGTGGGACACAGCGAGGACACAGCGGGACACAGCGGGACACTGCGGGGCACAGCGGGGGACACAGCAGGACACAGCGGGGGACACAGGGAGGACACAGCGGAACACAGCATGGGACAAAGCGAGGACACAGCGGGAAAAAGCGAGACACAGCGGGACCCAGAGGGGACCCAGCAGTTGACACAGCGGGACACAGCGGGGGACAAAGCAGGACACCACGGAACACAGCCGGACACAGCGTGAAACAGCGGTGAACCTGCGGGGACACAGCGGGACACAGCAGGGGACACAGCGGGACACAGCGGGGGACACAGCAGGGACAGAGTGGGACACAGTAGGACACAGCGTGGGACAAAGCGTGAGACAGCGGAGGACACAGCGAGGACACACCTGGACACAGCGGGGACACAGAGGGGACTCAGCAGGGGTCATAGAGGGGAAAAAGCGGGACACCACGTTACACAGGAGGACACAGCGGGACACAGCGGGGACACTGCGGGACACAGCCAGGGGACACAGCGGTGGACAGCGGGGGAAAGAGAAGGAACACAGCGGGACACAGAGGGGACACAACTGGACACAGAAGGGTACACAGCGGGGCACAGCGGACACACAATAGGGACAGAGCTGGACACAGAGGGACACAGAGGGGACAGAGCGTGACACAGCGGAACACAGCGGGACACAGCAGAGGACTCAGCAGGACACAGCGGGGGACACAGGGAGGACACAGC
>NW_012315382.1:0-2066 GCF_000151885.1 Dipodomys ordii
TCTCTGCTCTCCCACTGCTCTGCTTCTGTTCTTTGCTTATCTTTTCATCTGCTCTGCTTCTCCTGCTCTGCTCTCTGCTTCTACTGCTTCTCCTTATGCTTCTCCTTATGCTTCTTCATCTTCTTCTTCTTCTTCGTCTTCTTCTTCTCTTTTTTCTGCTTCTGCTTTGCCTGCTTCTTCTGCTTCTACTGCTTCTCTTTCTGCTGCTCATTCTGCTTCTGCTTCTCCTTCTGCTTCTCCTATTGATTCTTCTGCCCTTCCTTCTCCTACTTCTACTTCTCCTTCTGCTTCTGCTTCTTCTGCTTCTCCTGCTTCTCCTTATGCATCTTCTTCTGCTTCTGCTTCTCCTTGTGCTGCTTCTTCTGCTTCTGTTTCTCCTTCTGCTTCTCCTTTTGCTTCTTTTGCTTCTCTTTCTGATTCTCCTTCTCCTTCTGCTTCTGTTTCTCTTTCTCCTTCTTGTTCTCATGCTTTTCCTTCTGCTTCTCCTTCTGCTGCAACTGCTACTGCTTCTGCTTCTTCTGTTTCTTCTGCTTCTCCTTTTGCTTTTGATTCTCTTTCTGCTTCTGTTTCTCCTTCAGCTTGTCATTCTGCTTCTCCACATTCTGCTTCTTCTGCTTCTCCTGCTTCTCCTTCTGCTTCAGGTTCTGCTTCTGCTTCTTCGGCTTCTTATGCTTCTGCTTCTCCTGCTTCTGCTTCTTCTGCTTCCCCTCGTTCTCTTCTGCTTCTCCTTTGCTTCTGCTTCTTGTCCTTCTCCTGTTTCTTCTGCTTGTTCTTCTCCTGTTTCTGCATTTCCTGCTTCTCCTTCTGCTGCTCTTTCTGTTTCTCCTGCCGCATTTTCCTTCTACTGCTCCTTCTTCTGTTTCTCTTTCTGCTTCTACTCCTGTTTCTCCTTCTCCTTCTCCTTTAGTTCTTCTGCTTTTCCTTCTGCTTCTGAATCTTCTGCTTCTTCTGATACTGCCTCTGCTTCTTCTGTTTCTTCTGCTTCCCCTTCTGCTTTTGCTTCTATTTCTGCTTCTGCTTCTCCTTCTGCTTCTCCAGATTCTGCTTCTTCTGCTTCTCCTGCTTCTCCTTCTGCTTCAGGTTCTGCTTCTGTTTCTTCGGCTTCTTCTGCTTCTGCTTCTCCTGCTGCTGCTTCTGCTGCTGCTCCTGCTTCTATTTCTGCTTTTTCTTCTGTTTCTGCTTCTCCTTCTGCTTCTGCTTCTGCTTCTTCTCCTTCTTATGTTTCTTCTGCTTCTGCTTCTCCTGATTCTGCTTCTCCTGCTTCTCGTTGTGCTTCTCTTTCAGCTTCTCTTTCTGCTTCTCTTTCTGCTTCTCCTTCTCCTTCTCCTTCTCCTTCTTCTGCTTCTCCTTTTGCTTCTGCTTCTCCTTCTGCTTCTGCTTCTCCTTCTGCTTCTCATTCTGCTTCTGCGTCTTCTGTTTCTTCTGCTTCTCTTGCTTCTGCTTCTCCTGCTTCTCCTACTTCTCGTGCTCCTTCTCCTTCTGCGTCTCTTTCTGCTTCTGCTTATCCTTTTGCTTCTCCTACTCCTAATCCTTCTCTTTCGCCTTCTCCTTCTTCTTCTTCTGCTTGTCCTGGTGCTTCTGCTTATTCTACTATTTCTGTTTCTTCTGCTTCTGCTTCAGATTGTGCTTCTTCTGTTTCTCCTTCTGCTTCAGATTCTGCTTCTGCTTCTTCGGCTTCTCCTGTTTCTTCTGCTTCTGCTTCTCCTGCTTCTTCTGGTTCTCCTGCTTCTCTTTCTGCTTCTCCTTCTGCTTCTGCTTCTCCTTCTGCTTCTGCTTCTGCTCTTCTCCTTCTTCTGTTTCTTTTGCTTCTGTTTCTTCTGCTTCTTCTTCTTCTGTTTCTTCGGGTTCTACTTCTGCTTCTCCTTCTTCTCCTTCTCTTTCTGCTTCTTCTGATTCTCCTGCTTCTCCTTCTTGTTCTCCTTCTGTTTCTGCTTCTCTTTCTGCTTCTGCTTCTCCTTCTGCTGCTCCTTCTCCTTCTCCTTCTTCTGCTTCTCTCACTGCTTCTGCTTCTGCTTCTTTAGCTTATTCTTTTTCTTCTGCTTCAGCTTCTCCTGCTTCTGCTTCTT
>NW_012315383.1:0-2066 GCF_000151885.1 Dipodomys ordii
CGTAACCCTGCCAGGGGACAAGGTGAGGACACAGTGGGACCCCAGCTTGACACAGCAGGTCACAGGTGGGAACCAGCGGTGAACTTGCAGGGAACACAACGGGTCACAGCTGGGGGCACAGCGAAGGACACAGTATGTCTACAGCGGGGGACAAAGGGGACTCAGCGGGGGACACAGCAGGGACAAAGCGTGACACAGTGGGGGACACAGCGAGGACACAGCGGGACACTGCGGTGACACAGCGGGACTCAGATGGGGACATTGCGGGACACATCGGGAGTCAGCGGAGTCATATCAAGGACACAGCGGGGGACACAACAAGACACAGCTGGACACAGCCGGGGACACAGAGGGACACAGCGAGAGACACAACGGGGGACACAGCGGGACACAGCGGAGAACAAAGAGTGGACATACATCCTCACCCCCCCACCCCCGCAGGCGATTACTCGACCACGACCACGACCTCCGACCCCCCCCGCACCAAAATCCACAACCCTACCCTCAGAACAAAATAAAACAAATTTGCTTGAATCTCACGCTGCCTTTTGTTTGTAATTGACGCAATAGGCGAATGGGAGGGATCTCATTTCTGGTGCCTGACGGGGGGGGAGGGGGGAGGGGGCGGGGGAATTGGAGAGGAGAGAAGAGGGGGCAGAGGGCATCTCAGTGTATCTGTGTGTGTGCGTGCGTGCATCTTTGAGGAAACTCAAAGATCGGACGCGACAGAGCATGTATGTAGTCCAGCCGGACCAATTCACCACGTCTCTGTCTCTTGTCTCTTTGTTTCTGTTTCTCTATTTCTCTCTCTGTGTCTCTCTTTGTCTCTGTCTGTCTGTCTGTCTGTCTGTCTGTCTGTCTGTCTGTCTCTCTCTCTCGTTTGAATTCTCTCTCCCGCCCGCCCGCCCGCCCGCACTCCCTCCCTCCTTTTCCTCTCGACTTGCCAGTCAATCCTGGGGCTTGAGCTACTGTACTGGCGCTCCAACACACAACGGTCCCACTCCGAGCCTGCCTGCCTGCCTGCCTGCCTATGCATGGGCCCCATACTCCAACGAGGCACATCATCATCCCCACCCCACCCCTTCTCTGAAAAGAAGGCAGTCTCTCTCGGGGCCAGCCAGCCTGGGCCGGTTTTCTCAGTCAGTGCGTGGTTTGTTTGTTCTTTTTTTTTCTCCCATGCATTTCATGAGAGAAAACTGCAATTCACAAAACCACCGCTAGATGGCGCGCGTTCGCCGTCGACAAGGTGGATGGGGCGGCGGGAGGGGCAAAACACGGGTCGGGTCAGTCACTCACTCAGTCAGTCAGTCCTCACCTACCCGGCAGTGGGGAGTGAGAGTTCTGACATACACATACATATAGGTTGTTATGATTCATTATTATCATCATTTGCTTTTCCTCTGTCGTAGCCATGACGACGGGGAGGGGGGAGGGCGGGGTTTCGACCGCCAGCCGACGTGTTGCGGAGGGGGAGGGGGAAGGGGAGGAGTCGCTCGTTCCCTGGATAGATCCATCTCCCCTCCTCTCCACCATTCTATCCCTCCCCCGCCCCCCCGCCTTCGGGCTTCCCCGGAGTCCTGCTCCTAATTATCTCTTTAATATCTCTTTATCTTCCAGCCCCTGCTTCCTGACCGGATGGTGATATCTGAAGCACTCAGCGGCAACCAGACAGCCAGAGGGGAACGCGAGCCATCCATGCAGGTGGCGTAACCGTCCATCATCACCCCCCCCGCAGGCGATTACTCGACCATGACCACGACCTCCGATTCCCCCCCCCCCGCAACAAAATCCACAACCCTACCCTCGGAACAAAATAAAACAAATTTGCTTGAATCTCACGCTGCCTTTTGTTTGTAATTGACGACGCGATAGGCGAAGGGGAGGGATCTCATTTCTGGTGCCTGACGGGGGGGGAGGGGGGAGGGGGCGGGGGAATTGGAGAGGAGAGAAGAGGGGGCAGAGGGCATCTCAGTGTATCTGTGTGTGTGCGTGCGTGCATCTTTGAGGAAACTCAAAGATCGGACGCGACAGAGCATGTATGTAGTCCAGCCGGACCAATTCACCAC
>NW_012315384.1:0-2066 GCF_000151885.1 Dipodomys ordii
CGGAAGCTCCGGCGTGTGCAAGATTTCCTGCCAGGGGAGGGTAGACAGTTCATCCTGTTCCGGCTCCTGATTCAATTATTGATGATGCTAAAAGCAGGAGGAAGGAAGGTGGAAGTAGTCAAAAGCTTATGTTGTTTATTCGTGGGAAAGCTATATCTGGTGCACCGATTATTAGTGGGACTAATCAGTTCCCAAAGCCACCAATTAGAATTGGTATTACTATGAAGAAGATTATTACGAATGCATGGGCAGTGACAATTACATTGTAAATTTGATCATCTCCTAATAGTGAGCCAGGTTGACCCAGCTCTGCTCGGATAAGAATGCTTAGGCCTGTTCCTACTATTCCGGCTCAAGCACCAAAAATTATATAAAGGGTTCCGATGTCTTTATGGTTTGTTGAGAATAATCAACGGTTTACGAACATAGGTAGAATGGCTGAGTAAAGCATTAGACTGTAAATCTAACTACAGAGGATAAATCCTCTTTTTACCAGAGAAGTCCTGAGGTGCAATAGCATGTTGAATTGCAAATTCAAAGGAGCAGCTTCAATCCTGCCGGGACTTCTCCCGCCTCCTTTTTTTTCTAGGCGGGAGAAGTAGATTGAAGCCAGTTGATTAAGGTGTTTAGCTGTTAACTAAGAGTTTGTAGGTTTAAATCCTATCAATCTAGTAAGGATTTAGCTTAATTAAAGTTGTTGATTTGCGTTCAATAGATGTAGATGGTAGATCTGCAATCCTTATATGTCAGAAATTAAGTTTAGGGACTTACTTAAAGCTTTGAAGGCTTTCGGTCTAGTGGTTAACCTAAATTTCTATATTATATTTATAATTAATGGTGAAAGTGGGAGTGAAAATGATGAGATTATTAATAAAGTTGGGATTATAGTTAAATGTTTATGGTTATGGTGGTGTCATTTAAACTTGGCATTATTGGGTAATGGAAAGAGGGTAAGTGAGGTGGAGTAGATAAGTCGTATATAGAAGTATAGGTTTAGTAATGCTATAATTGCCATGGTTAAGCTGGTTATAATTATGTTGTTGAAAATCATTTCTTGAATAATTAGTCATTTTGGTAAAAATCCGGTAAGTGGTGGCAGTCCTCCCAGTGATATTAAACATAGTAGAGTCACTAAAGTTAATATGGGGTGTGTATTTCATGTAGAAGTGATTGATGGTGTAGTAGAGATGGATAAAGAATTTAGTGAAATAAATATGGTTATAGTTAAGAAAATATAAATGATTAAGTTGATTAATATAATTGATGGGTTATACAATATTACTGCTACTATTCAGCCTATATGGGCAATTGAAGAATATGCTAGGATTTTTCGTAATTGGGTTTGGTTAAGTCCTCCTCAGCCTCCTAGTAGGATTGATAAAATTGCCATAGGTATAATTAGGTTGTTTTCTATGAAAGGTGACAGTTGGTATAAGATTGAGATGGGAGCAAGTTTTTGTCAGGTTAATAAAATTAGACCGGATAATAGGGGAATTCCTTGAGTAACTTCTGGGACTCATAGGTGAAATGGGGCTAGGCCTAGTTTTATTGCTAGGGCAATTAATAGGCTCAGTGAAGTTAGTGGGTCAGGTGGTTGTTGCATGCCTCATTGCCCTGAGTGATGAAAATTGTTTATGATTGCGAATATTAGGATTATAGATGCGGTTGCTTGGGTTAAGAAATATTTTGATGCAGCTTCGGTTGATCGTGGGTTTTTATTAATTGTTATGAGGGGAATAAAAGAGAGTATGTTGATTTCTAGTCCTATTCATGCAAGTATTCAGTGTGAGCTTGTCATTGTAATGATTGTTCCTAGAATTATGGTAGATATAATGAGTACAAATGCGATAGTATTAATTAGTATGGGAAGGATTGAAACCAACGTTTTCGGGGTATGGGCCCGATAGCTTAATTAGCTTACCTTACTAGGATTTGGTGTAATTGGTAGCACGGAGAAATTTGGATTCTCAAGATAGGTTCAAGTCCTAAGGTCCTAGAAATAAGAGGGTTTTCACCTCTATGTTTTACTCTATCAAAGTAGCTCTTTTATCAGACATATTTCTATA
>NW_012315385.1:0-2066 GCF_000151885.1 Dipodomys ordii
GACAGCAGGGACACAGTAGGGGACACAGCAGGACACAGCGGGTCACAGCGGGGGACACAGCGGGACACAGCGGGGGACACAGCGAGGCCACAGCGGGACACAGTTGCGACACAGAGGGGATTCAGTGGGGGACACAGCGGGGGACAAAGCAGGACACCACGGGACAGTGTGACACAGCGGGACACAGCGGGGACATTGCACGGACACAGCGGTACAAAGCGGGGGACACAGCGGGGACTCAGCGAGGGACACAGCGGGGGACAAAGCGGGACACCACGGAGCACAGCGGGTCACAGCGGGAAACAGCGGTGACCCTGTGGGGACACAGCGGGACCCAGTGGGGGACACAGCGGGACACAGCGGGGACTCACCTGGGGACACAGCGAAGGACAAACTGGGACGCCACGGGACACAGTGGGACACAGCGGGACACAGCGGGGACACTGCGGGAACATAGCGGGACACAGCGGGGGACACAGGGGGACACAGTGGGACACAGTAGGGACAGAGCGGGACACAGCGGGACACAGCGGGGACACTGCGGGAACATAGCGGGACACAGCGGGGTACACAGCAGGACACAGCAGTGGACACAGCGGGAACAGAGCTGGACACAGCGGGGTACACAGTGGGACACAGGGGGCACACAGTGGGGACACAGCGGGGGACACAGCGGGACACAGCGGGTCACAGCGGGGGACACAGCGGGGGACACAGCAGGGGACAGCAGAGGACAGAGAGGGGACACAGCGGACACAGCGGGGTACACAGAGGGACACAGCAGGCACACAGTGGGGACACAGCGGGACAAAGCAGGACACAGCGGGGACAGAGCAGGACAGAGTGTGACACAGCGAGGACACATTGGGACACAGCGGGACACAGAGGAACTCAGCGGGAGACACAGCAGTACACAGCGGGAAACAGTGTGACACACCGGGGAGACAGCAGGGACACAGTGGGGGACACAGCAGGACACAGCAGGTCACAGCGGGGGACACAGCGGGACACAGCGCGGGACACAGCGAGGACACAGCCGGACACAGTTGTGACACAGAGGGGGCTCAGTGCGGGACACAGCGGGGGACAAAGTAGGACACCACGGGACAGTGTGACACAGCGGGACACAGCGGGGACACTGCACGGACACAGCGGTACAAAGCGGGGGACACAGCGGGGACTCAGCGGGACACACAGCGTTGGACAAAGCGGGACACCACGGAACACAGCGGGTCACAGCGGGAAACAGCGGTGACCCTGTGGGGACACAGCGGGAACCAGTGGGGGACACAGCGGGACACAGCGGGGACTCACCTGGGGACACAGCGAAGGACAAACTGGGACACCACGGGACACAGTGGGACACAGCGGGACACAGCGGGGACACTGCGGGAACATAGCGGGACACAGCGGGGGACACAGGGGGACACAGCGGGACACAGCAGGGACAGAGCGGGACACAGCGGGACACAGCGGGGACACTGCGGGAACATAGCGGGACACAGCGGGGTACACAGCAGGACACAGCAGTGGACACAGCGGGAACACAGCTGGACACAGCGGGGTACACAGTGGGACACAGGGGGCACACAGTGGGGACACAGCGGGGGACACAGTGGGACACAGCGTGTCACAGCGGGGGACACAGCGGGGGACACAGCGGGGGACAGCAGAGGACAGAGAGGGGACACAGCAGACACAGCGGGGTACACAGAGGGACACAGCGGGCACACAGTGGGGACACAGCGGGACAAAGCAGGACACAGCGGGGACAGCAGGACAGAGCGTGACACAGCGAGGACACATTGGGACACAGCGGGACACAGAGGAACTCAGCGGGAGACACAGCAGTAAACAGCGGGAAACAGTGTGACACACCGGGGAGACAGCAGGGTCACAGTGGGGGACAAAGCAGGACACAGCGGGTCCCAGCGGGGGACACAGCGGGACACAGCGGGGGACACAGCGAGGACACAGCGTGTCCTAGCGGGACACAGCGTGGGACAAAGCAGGAGACAGCGAGGGACAAAGCGAAGACCCAGCTGGACACAGCAGGGTACACATGA
>NW_012315386.1:0-2066 GCF_000151885.1 Dipodomys ordii
AAGTCAAATAGCCGGAATGATATGCCTAATGTAAAGCAGTAGTAACCGAAGTATGTCGAAGGCAATTGCTGTAGAATGCAGATTATGCAGAATCTGAAGGAGAAGCAGAATGATAAGCAGAATATCGAGAATGAGAAGGAGAAACAGAAGTAGAAGCAGAAAGTGTAGCAGATGTAGGAGCAGGAGAAGGAAAAGCAGCAGGAGAAGCAGAAAGAGCAGCAGAAGGAGGAGCAGGAGATGCAGTATCAGTAGAAGCAGAAGCAGATGATTCAGGAGAAGGACATGAAGCAGAAGCAGAAGGAGAAGCAGTAACAAAAGGAGAAGCAGAAAGAGAAGGAGGTGAAGCAGAAGATGCAGAAGCAGGAGAAGCATAAGCAGAAGAAACAGGAGAAGCCGAAGAAGCAGAAGCAGAATCTGAAGCAGAAGGAGAAACAGAAGAAGCACAATCTGAAGCAGAAGAAACAGAAATATTAGAATAAGCAGAAGCAGAAGCAGCAGGAGAAGCAGAAGAAGAAGACGGAGAAGGCGAGAGAGAAGGATTAGGAGTAAGAGAAGCAAAAGGATAAGCAGAAGCAGAAAGAGACGCAGAAGGAGAAGCAGCACGAAAAGTAGGAGAAGCAGGAGAAGCGGAAGCAGGAGAAGCAGAAGAAACAGAAGACGCAGAAGCACAATGAGAAGCAGAAGGAGAAATTGAAGCAGAAGCAGAAGGAGAAGCAGAAGCAGAAGTAGAAGCAGAAGTAGGAGAAGAAGCAGAAAGGGAAGCAGAAAGAGAAGCAGAACGAGAAGCAGGAGAAGCAGAAGCAGGAGAAGCAGAAACAGAAGAAACAGAAGAAGGAGAAGAAGCAGAAGCAGAAGGAGAAGCAGAAACAGAAGGAAAAGCAGAAAGAGAAGCAGGAGAAGCAGAAGAAGCAGCAGCAGGAGAAGCAGAAGCAGAAGAAGCCGAAGAAGCAGAAGCAGAACCTGAAGTAGAAGGAGAAGCAGGAGAAGCAGAAGAAGCAGAACCTGGAGAAGCAGAAGGAGAAGCAGAAGCAGAAAGAGAAGCAAAAGCAGAAGGAGAAGCAGAAGAAACAGAAGAAGCAGAGGCAGTAGCGGAAGAAGCAGAAGATGCAGAAGCAAAAGGAGAAGCAGAAGGAAAAGCAGAAGAACGAGAAGGAGAAGTAGAAGGAGAAACAGAAGGAGAAGCAGAAAGAGAAGCAGAAGAAGGAGCAGGAGAAGGAAAAGCAGCTGGAGAAGCAGAAAGAGCATCAGAAGGACAAGCAGGAAATGTAGAAACAGGAGAAGCAGAAGCAGAAGAAAAAGGAGAAGGACAAGAAGCAGAAGCAGAAGGAGAAGCAGAAAGAGAAGGAGGGGAAGCAGAAGAAGCAGAATCAGGAGAAGCAGAAGCATAAGAATCCGAAGAAGCAGAAGCAGAACCTGAAGCAGAAGGAGAAGCAGGAGAAGCAGAAGAAGCAGTATCTGGAGAAGCAGAATGAGAAGCAGAAGGCGGAGCAGAAGCAGAAAGAGAATCAAAAGCAGAAGGAGAAGCAGAAGAAACAGAAGACCTAGTAGCAGTAGCAGTTGTAGCAGAAGCAGAACGAGAAGCAGAAGGAAAAGCAGAAGAACAAGAAGGAGAAGGAGAAACAGAAGGAGAAGCAGAAGGAGAAGCAGAAAGAGAAGCAGGTAAAGCAGAAGAAGAAGTAGCAGAAGAAGAATAAGAAGGGGAAGCAGAAGAAGGAGAAGGAGAAGCAGAAGCAGAAAAATATGCAGAAGGAAAAGCAGAAGAAGCAGAAGCAGAAGGAGAAGCAGGAAAAGCAGAAGAAGCAGAAGCAAAAGGAGAAGCAAAAGAAGGAGAAGGAGAAACAGAGGCAGAAGAAGAAGCATAAGGCCAAGCACAAGCAGAAGGAGATGCAGAAGGAGAAGCAGAAGAAGCAGAAGATGAAGGAGAAGCAGAAGTAGGAGAAGGAGAAGGAGGAGAAGCAGAAGCAGAAGGAGAAGGAGAAGCGGAATGAGAAGCAGAAAGAGAAGCAGGAGAAGCACAAGAAGCAGAAACAGGAGAAGCCGAAAGAGAAGAAGCAGAATCAGAATCA
>NW_012315387.1:0-2066 GCF_000151885.1 Dipodomys ordii
CCTGTGTCGTCGCTGTTTCGACGCTGTGTCCCGCTGGGTCCCGCTGGGTCCTCGCTGTGTCCCCCGCTGTATTCCGCTGTGTCCCCGCTGTGTCCCCCGCTGTGTCCCGCTGTGTCCGGCTGTGTCCCTGCAGTGTCCCCTCTGAGTCCCCGCTATGTCCCGCTGTGTCCTCGCTGTGTCACCCGCTGTCTAGCGCTTTGTCCCCCGCTGTGTCGCGCTGTGTCCCACTGTGTCCCCCACTGTGTCCTGTTGTGTCCCGGTTGTGTACCGCGCTGTGTCCCCCTGTGTCGTCGCTGTTTCGACGCTGTGTCCTGCTGTGTCCTCGCTGTGTCCCACTCTGTGTTCCGCTGTGTCCCCGCTGTGTCCCCCGCTGTGTCCCGCTGTGTCCCGCTGTGTGCCCCGCTGTGTCCTGCTGTGTCCCTGCAGTGTCCCCTCTGTGTCCCCGCTATGTCCCGCTGTGTCCTCGCTGTGTCACCCGCTGTCTACCGCTTTGTCCCCCGCTATTTCACACTGTGTCCCGCTGTGTCCCGCTGTGCCCTCGCTTTGTCCCCTGCTGTGACCACTGTGTCCCGCTTTGTCCCCGCTGTGTCCCTGTGTGTCCCGCTCTATCCCCCGCTCTGTCCCCCTGTGTCCCGCTGTGTCCTGCTGTGTCCCCCACTGTGTCCAGTTGTGTCCAGCTGTGTACCCCGCTGTGTCCCCCTGTGTCGTCGCTGTTTCAACGCTGTGTTCCTCTGGGTCCTGCTGTGTCCTCTCTGTGTTCCCCGCTGTGTCCTGCTGTGTCCCCCGCTCTGTCCTCCACTGTGTCCCCTGCTGAGTCCCCGCTGTGTCCCCGCTGTGTCCATCTGTGTCCTCGCTGTGTCCCCTGCTGTCTCCCGCTCTGTGCCCCGCTTTGTCTCACGCATTGTCCCCGCTGTTTCCCGCTGTGTCCCTCTGTGTCCCCAGCTTTGTCCCGCTGTGTGCCCACAGTGTCCCCGCTTTGTCCCACTGTGTCCCACTTTGTCCCGTGGTGTCCTGCTTTGTCCCCTGCTGTGTCCCCCGCTTAGTCCCATCTGTGTCCGTGGTGTGTCCCGCTGTGTCCTCGCTGTGTCCCCCGCTGTCTTCCACTTTGTCCCACGTTGTGTCCCACTGTGTCCTCGCTGTGTCCCCCGCTGTGTTCTGCTGTGACACGCTGTGTCCCCAGCTGTGTCCCACTGTGTCCCGCTGTGTCCCCCGCTCTGTCCCCCGCTGTGACCAGTTGTGTTCCGCGCTGTGTCCCGCTGTGTCCCGCTGTGTCCCATGCTTTGTCCCGCTGTGTCCCCGCAGTGACCCCGCTGTGTCCCGCTGTGTCCCATGCTTTGTCCCGCTGTGTCCCCCGCTGTGTCCCGCTGTGTGCCCACTGTATCCCCCGATGTGTCCCCCACCGTGTCCCGCTGTGTCCCTCGCTGTGTCCCCGCTGTGTCTCGCTGTGTCCCCCACTGTGTCCCCTCTGTGTCCACCGCTGTGTCCCCGCTGTGTCCCGCTTTGCCCCCGCTGTGGACGGCTGTGTCCCCCACTGTGTCCCCCGCTGTGTCCCGCTGTGTCCTGCTTTGTCCCTGCTGTCCCCCGCTGTGTTCCGCTGTGTCTCCGAATTTTCCCGCAGTGTCCCGCTGAGTACGTAGTGTCCCCTGCTGTTTCCTCCGCTGTGCCCTGCTGTGTCCAGCTGTGTCCCCGGCTGTGTCTCCTGCTGTGTCCCCGCTGTGTCCCGCTGTGTTCCCTGTTGTGTCCCCCACTGTGGACCCCACTGTGTCCCCGCTGTGTCCCCCGCTGTGTCCTCGCTTTATCCACCGATGTGTCAATGCTGTGTCCCGGCTGTGTCCCTCTGTGTCCCACTGTGTCCGCCGCAGTGTTCCCCGCTGTGTCCCCACTGTGTCCCCCGCTGTGCCCGCTGTGTCCCGCTGTGTTCCACTGTGTCCCCCGCTGTGTCCCTGCTGTGTCCCGCTGTATCCCCCGTTGTGTCCCGCTGTGTCCCCGCTGTGTCCACCTCTGTGTCCCCGTTGTGTCCCGCAGTGTCACCCTGTGTCCCCCAATGTGTCCCCGCTGTGTCCCGC
>NW_012315388.1:0-2066 GCF_000151885.1 Dipodomys ordii
TACACAGCGAGGGACACAGCGGGGGAAGTGGGGACAAACCGGGGAACCATGGGGACACAGCGGGACACAGCTGGGACACAGCGGAGACACAACGGCACACAGCTGGGGACACAGGGGGACATAGCAGTTACACAGCGAGGACACACTAGAGACACAGCGGGACACAGTGGGACACAGTGGGGACACAGCGAGGACACAGCGGGACACAGCGGGACACAGCGGGTCACAGTGGGGAAATAGTGGGGGACACAGCGGGGGACACAGCGGGATACAGAAGGACACACCGAGGACACAGCGGGACACAGGAGGACACAGCGGGGACACAGCGGGGACACAGCGTGGGACACAGTGGGACACAGCGGGGACACAGAGGGACTCAGCGGTTACAAAGCGAGGACACACTAGGGACACAGCGGGACACAGCGGACACACAGCGGGGACACAGCGGGACACAGTAAGGACACAGCGGGACACAGCGGGGGATACAGCGGGGGACAGTGGTGACACACCGGCGGACAGCAGGGACACAGCTGGACACAGCGGGACACAGCGGGGGACACAGCGGGACACAGCGGGGGACACAGTGGAACACAGCTAGGACACAGCGGGACACAGCAGGAAACAGCGGGACACAGCGGGGACACAGAGGGACATAGCAGTTACACAGCGAGGACACACCAGGGACACAGCGGGACACAGCAGACACACAGCCGGGACCCAGCGGGACCCAGCGGGTACACAGCTAGGACCCAGCCGGACCCAGCGGCGACACAGCAGGACAAAGCGGGGGACACAGATGCGGACACAGCAGGACCCAGCGGGACACACAGAGACAGAGCGGGACACAGGGAGAACACAACGGGACACAGCGGGACACAGCGGGGGACACAGCAGGGGACACAGCGGGACACAGCGGGGGACACAGCGGGACAGAGTGGAACACAGAGGGGACAAAGCGGGGACACAGAGGGACACAGCGGGACAAAACGGGACACAGCTGGACACAGCCGGCACACAGCAGGGGACACAGCGGGGGACAGCGGGGACACAGCCTGATACAGCAGTACACAGCGGGAAACAGCGGGGACACAGCAAGGACACAGTGGGACACAGCGAAGACACAGCGGGACACAGAGGGGACACAGCGGGGGACAGCAGGGAGACACAGCGGGGACACAGCGGGGACACAGCGGAACACAGTGGGGACACAGTGGGACACAGCGGGACACATCGGGGGACACAGCAGGACACTGCAGGGTTCTCAGCGGGACATCAGCGGTTCACAGTGGGACACAGCGGGGACACAGCAGGGGACACAGCAGGAAAGAGCGGGACACAGCGGGGGACACAGCCGGGGACACAGTGGGACACAGCAGGGGACACTGCGGGGACACAGCGGGACACAGTGGGGACACAGCGGGACACAGCGGGACACATCGGGGGACAAGCAGGACACTGCAGGGTACACAGCGGGACACAGTGGGACACAGCGGGGACACAGCAGGAGACACAGCAGGACACAGAGGGGAACAAAGGGGGCACACAGCGGGACACAGCAGGGGACACAGCGGGGACACAGCGGGACACAGTGGGGACACAGCAGGACACAGCGGGACACATCGGGGGACACAGCAGGACACTGCAGGGTACACAGCGGGACACAGCGGGACACAGCGGGGACACAGCAGGACACAGAGGGGAACAAAGGGGGCACACAGCGGGACACAGTGGGACACAGCGGGGTACACAGCGGGACACAGCAGGGACACTGCAGGTGCACAGTGGGAAACAGTGGGACACAGCGGGGGACAATGCGGGACAAACCGGGATACAGGGGGACACAGCGATGGACACAGCGGGGGACACAGAGCTGCACACAGCGGGAGAGAGTGGAACACAGCAGAGACACAGCGGGGCCACAGCGGGACATCGAGGAACAAAGCGAGGACAGAGCGAGACACAGAGGTACACAGCGAGGGACACAGCGGGGGACAGTGGGGACAAACCGGGGAACAAACGGGGACACAGCGGGACACAGTTGGGACACAGCGGGGACAGCAGGGAGA
>NW_012315389.1:0-2066 GCF_000151885.1 Dipodomys ordii
TCTCTTCTGCTCTATCTGCTCAGCTCCTCTACTCTAATCCTTCTCTTTCTTCTTCTGCTTCTCCTTCTGCTTCAGGTTCTCCTTCTGATTCTTCGGCTTCTTCTGTTTCTTCTGCTTCTGCTTCTCCTGCTACTGCTTCTTCTGCTTCTCTTTCTGCTTCTCCTTCTGCTTCTCCTTCTGCTTCTGCTTCTCCTTCTGCTCCTTCTCCTTCTTCTGTTTCTTCTTCTTCTTCTGCTTCTCCCGCTTCTGCTTCTTCTGCTTCTCCTGCTTGTCCTTCTCCTTCTGCTTCTCCTTCTCCTTCTTCTGCTTCTCTTTCTGCTTCTGCTTCTTCTGATTCTCCAACTTCTCCTTCTTCTTCTCCTTCTGTTTCTGCTTCTCTTTCTCCTTCTGCATCTCCTTCTGCTTCACCTTCTGCTGCTCCTCCTTCTTCTGTTTCTCCCTCTGCTTCTGCTTCTTATGCTTCTTCTTTTTCTTCTGCTTCTGCTTCTCCTGCTTCTGCTTCTTATGCTTCTACTGCTTCTTCTTCTGCTTCTTCTGCTTCTTCTGCTTCTACTTCTCTTCCTGCTTCTGCTTCTCCTGCTTGTTTTTCTGCTTCTTCTGCTGTTTTTTCTACTTCCCCTTCTGCTTCTCTTTTGGCTTCTCCTTCTGCTTCTGCTTCTTCTGTTTCTGCTGCCTGAATTTCTGGTCCTACTTCTTCTGCTGCTTCTCTTTCTGCTTCTGCTTCTCCTTCTGCTTCTGCTTCTCCTTCTGCTTCTGTTTCTGCTTCTTCTCTTTCGGCTTCTCCTGCTTCTGCTTCTTGTCCTCCTCCTGCTTCTCTTTCTGCTTCTCATTCTGCTTCTGCTTCTCCTTCTGCTTCTGCTTCTCCTCCTTCTCCTTCTTCTGCTTCTGCTTATTCTACTATTTCTGTTTCTTCTGCTTCTGCTTCAGATTGTGCTTCTTCTGTTTCTCCTTCTGCTTCTGCTTCTGCTTCTGCTTCTTCGACTTCTCCTGTTTCTTTTGCATCTGCTTCTCCTGCTTCTTCTGCTTCTCCTGCTTCTCTTTCTGCTTCCCCTTCGCTTCTGCTTCTCCTTCTGCTTCTGCTTCTGCTCTTCTCCTTCTTCTGTTTTTTTGCTTCTGTTTCTTCTGCTTCTTCTTCTTCTGTTTCTTCTGATTCTCCTTCTGCTTCTCCTTCTTCTCCTCTTTCTGCTTCTACTTCTGCTTCTTCTGATTCTCCTGCTTCTCCTTCTTGTTCTCCTTCTGTTTCTGCTTCTCTTTCTGCTTCTGCTTCTCCTTCTGCTGCTCCTTCTCCTTCTCCTTCTTCTGCTTCTCCCACTGCTTCTGCTTCTGCTTCTTTTGCTTATTCTTTTTCTTCTGCTTCTGCTTCTCCTGCTTCTGCTTCTACTGCTTCTCCTTATGCTTCTCCTTATGCTTCTCCTTATGCTGCTGCTTCTTCTTCTTCTTCCTCTTCTTCTTCTTCTTTTTCTTCTTCTTCTTCTTCTTCTTCTTCTTCTTCTTCTTCTTCTTCTTCTTCTTCTTCTTCTTCCTCTTCTTCTTCTTCTTCTCTTTCTTCTGCTTCTGCTTTTCCTGTTCTTCTGCTTCTACTGCTTCTCTTTCTGCTTCTCATTCTGCTTCTGCTTCTCCTTCTGCTTCTCCTATTGATTCTGCTGCCCTTCCTTCTCCATCTCCTACTTCTGCTTCTCGTTCTGCTTCTGCTTCTTCTGCTTCTCCTGCTTCTCCTTCTGCATTGTCTTCTGCTTCTGCTTCTTCTTCTGCTTCTTCTTCTGCTTCTGCTTCTCCTTCTTCTTCTTCTCCTTCTGATTCTCCTTCTGCATCTCCTTCTGCTGCTCCTTCTCCTTCTTCTGCTTCTCCCTCTGATTCTTCTTCTTATGCTTATTCTTTTTCTTCTGCTTCTGCTTCTCCTGCTTCTGCTTCTTCTGCTTCAAATTCTTCTCCTTATGCTTCTCCTCCTCCTCCTCCTCCTCCTCCTCCTTCATCATCATCATCATCATCTTCTTCTTCTTCTTCTTCTTCATCTTCTTCTTCTTCATCTTCTTCTTCATCTTCTATCTTCTTCTTCTTCTTCATCT
>NW_012315390.1:0-2066 GCF_000151885.1 Dipodomys ordii
TCCCCCCGCTGAGTCCCCCTCTGTGTCCCCCGCTGTGTCGCGCTGTGTCTACGCTGTGTCCCCCCGCTGTCTCCCGCTTTGTCCCACAATGTGTCCCGCTGTGTCGCGCTGTGTCCTCGCTGTGTCCCCCGCTGTATCCCACTGTGTCCCCGCTGTGTCACGCTGTGTCCCTCTGTGTACCCCGGTGTGTCGCGCTATGTTCCCGCATTGTCCACGCTGTGTCCCGCTGTGTCTCGCTGTGTCCCCGCTGTGTCCCGCTGTGTGCCCGCTGTGTCCCTCGCTGTGTCCTGCTGTGTCCCGCTGTGTCCCCCGCTGTGTCCCACTGTGTCCCCTCAGTGTCCCCGCTCTGTCCCGCTGTGTCCCGCTGTGTTCCGTGGTGTCCCGCTTTGTCCCTTGCTGTGTCCCCTCCTGAGTCCCCGCTTTGTCCCGGCTGTGTCCCGCTGTGTCTCCCTGTGTCTCCCGTTGTGTCCCGCTCTGTCCCCCGCTATGTCCCGCTGTGTCCCCGCTGTGTCCCGCTGTGTCCTCCCTGTGTCCCTCGCTGTGTTCCGCTCTGTCCTCCGCTGTGTCCCTTTGTGTCACGCTGTGTCCCCCGCTGTATCGACGCTGTGTCCTGCTGGGTCCCGCTGGGTCCTCGCTGTGTTCCCCACTGTGTCCCGCTGTGTCCCCCGCTGTGTCCCACGCTGTGTCCCGCGCTGTTTCCCCACTGTGTCCCCCGCTGTGTCCCGCTTTGTCCCTGCTGTGTCCCACTGTATCCAGCTGTGTCTGTCACTTTTGTCCCTGCTGTGTTGCCGCTGTGTCCCGCTGTGACCACTTTTGTCCCTCTGTGTCCCCCCCTGAGTCCCGGCTGTTTCCCCGCTGGGTCCCGCTGGATCCCCGCTGGATCCCGCTCTTTCCCCTGTTATGTCCCCCTCTTTGTCCCTGCTGTGTCCTGCTGTGTCCCGCTGTGTCCCCCGCTGTTTCCCGTTGTGTCCACAGTTGTGTACCCTGCTGTGTCCCGCTGTGTCACACTGTGTCCCTTGGTGTCCCGGTTTGTCCCCCGCTCTGTCCCCCGGTGAGTCCCCACTGTGTCCCCACAGTGTCCCGCTGTGTACTCCGTGTGTCCCCCGCTGTGTCCCGCTGTGTCCCCCGCTGTGTCCCGCTGTGTCCTCCCTGTGTCCCCGCTGTGTCCCACTGTGTCCCGCTGTGTCCCGCTCTGTCCTCGCTGTGTCCCACGCTGTGTTCCGCTGTGTCCTCATTGTGTCCCCCGCTGTGTCCCGTTGTGACCCCAGCTGTGTACCCCGCTGTGTCCCGCTATGTCCCCGTTGCATCGACGCTGTGTCCCGCTGGGTCCCATTGTGTCCTTGCTGTGTTCCCCGCTGTGTCCTGCTGTGTACCCCTTGTGTCCCCCGCTGTGTCCCGCTTTGTCCCCCACTGTGTCCCGCTGTGTCCCCCGTTGTTTACCTGCTGTGTCCCCCGCTGAGTTCCGCTGTGTCCCCCCTGTGTCCCAATGTGTGCTCGTTGTGTCGCCCGCTGTGTCCCGCTGTGTCCCCCCTGTGTCCCATGTGTGTCCCGCTGTGTCCCCCGCTGTGTCCCCTGATGTGTCCTGCTGTGTCCCCCGCTGTGTCCCGCTGTGTCCACTGCTGTGTCCCCGCTGTGTCCCTCGCTGTCCCCCGCTGTGTCCCGCTGTGTCCTCGCCTTGTCCCCCGTTGTGTCCTGGTGTGTCCCCCGCTGTGTCCCGGTGTGTCCCCTGGTGTGTCCCGCTGAGTCCCGCTGTGTCCCGATGTGTCCCCGCTGTGTCCCAAAGTGTCCCCGATGAGTGTTCGCCTTGTCCCGTTCTGTACCCCGCTTTGTCCAGCTCTGTCCCCGCTGTGTCCCGCTGAGTCCCGATGAGTCCCCCGATGAGTCACCCACTGTGTCCCGATGTGTCTTTGCAGAGTTCCCCGCAGTGTAACGCTGTGTCCTTGCTGTGTCCCCCGAGTGTCCCGATGTGTCCCGCTGTGAACTGCTGTGTCCCCCACTGAGTCCCTCTGAGTCCCCGCTGAGTAACAATGTGTCCTCGCAGTGTCCCACCGCTGTATCATACAGTA
>NW_012315391.1:0-2066 GCF_000151885.1 Dipodomys ordii
CAGCAGGAACACAGCAGTAGACACAGCGGGACACAGCAGGGGACACAGCGGGACACAGCGGGGGAAACAGGGAGGACAGAGCGGGACACAGTGGGGACACAGCGGGGACTTAGCGGGGGACACAGCGGGGGACAAAGTGGGACACAGCGGGACTCAGCGGGGGACAGCATCGATACAGCGGGGACACAGCGGGACACAGCGGGGTACACAGCTGGGGACACAACGGAACACAGCGGGGGACACAGCCTGACACAACAGAGTACACAGCGGGACACAGCGGGCACAAAGCGGGGACACAGCAAGTACTCAGCGGAACACAGCATGGGACACAGTGAGGACACAGGGGGACACAGCGGGACACAGCAGGAACATAGCAGTAGACACAGCGGGACACAGCAGGGGACACAGCGGGACACAGCGGGGGACACAGGGAGGACTGAGCGGGACACAGCGGGGACACAGCGGGGACTCAGTGGGGGACACAGCGGGGGACAAAGCGGGACACAGCGGGACACAGCGGGACACAGCGTCGATACAGCGGGGACACAGCGGGACACAGCGGGGTACACAGCTGGGGACACAACGGAACACAGCGGGGGACATATCGAGGAAACAGCAGGACACAGCGGGGACACAGCGGGGACACTGCGGGAACATAGCAGGACACAGCTGGGTACTCAGCGGGACACAGCGGGACACAGCTTGGGACACAGCGGGGACATAGCGGGACACAGCGGGGGACACAGCGAGGACACAGTGGGACACAGCGTGGGACAAAGTGGGAGACAGCGGGGCACACAGCAAGGACACAGCAGGACACTGAGGGGACTCAGCGGGGGACACAGCTGGGGACAAAGCAGGACACCATGGGACACAGTGTGACACAGCGGGACACAGCGGGGACACTGCGGGGACACAGCGGGACAAAGCGGGGGACACAGCGTGACACAACGAAGTACACAGCGGGACACAGCGGGCACAAAGCGGGGACACAGCGGGACACAGCAGGACACAGCAGGGACAGAGCGGGACACAGCGGGACACAGCGGGGGACCCAGCGAGGAAACGGCGGGACACAGCGGGGGACACAGCGAGGACACAGCGGGGACTCAGCGGGGTCACAGCGGGATACAGCGGGACACAGACTGACACAGCGGAACACAGCAGAGGACACAGCGAGGACACAGCGGGACACAGTGGGAGACACAGCGAGGACACAGCGGGACACAGCAGGGGAAAAAGTGGGACACAGCAGGGACACAGCAGTGGACACAGCGGGACACAACGGGACACAGCAGGACACAGCGTGACACAGCGGGGACACAGCAGGGGCACAGCGGGGGACACAGCGGTACACAATGGGACACAGCAGGGGACACAGTAGGACAGAGCGGGGGACACAGCGGGGGACAGAGGGGGACACCATGAATAACAGAGCAAGGACACAGCGGGACCCAGCGTGACACAGCCTCGATACAGCAGGATTCACAGCGTTACACAGCGGGTTACACAGCTGGGGACACAAAGGGACACAGTGGTGGACACAGCGGGACACAGCGGGACAGAGTGGGACAGAGATGGGATAAAGCGTGAGACACAGCGGGGGACAGAGCGGGAGACAGCGGGGGACACAGCGAGGACACAGCGGGACACAGCGGGGACACAGCGGGGACTCAGCTGGGGACACAGCAGGGGACAAAGCGGGACACCACGGAACACAGCGGGACACAGCGCGAACCAGTGGTGACCCTTCGGGGACACAGCGGGACACAGCAGGGGACACAGCGGGACACAGCGGGTGACACAGCAGAACACAGTGGGGGACACAGCGAGGACACAGTGGGACACAGCAAGACACAGCATCGAAACAGCGGGGACACAGCGGTACACAGCGGGGTACACAGCGGAGGACACAACGGGACACAGCGGGGGACACTGCGAGGACACAATGGGACACACCAGGACACAGCGGGGACACTGCGGGAACATAGCGGGACACAGCGGGGTACACAGCGGGACACAGCGGGACACAGCTTGGGACACAGCGGGGATACAGCGGGACACAG
>NW_012315392.1:0-2066 GCF_000151885.1 Dipodomys ordii
AAAGAGAAGCAAAAGCGAAGGAGAAGCAGAAGGAAAAGCAGAAGAAACAGAAGAAACAGAGGCAGTAGCAGAAGAAGCAGAAGATACAGAAGCAGAAGCAGATGGAAAAGCATAAGAACGAGAAGGAGAAGGAGAAACAGAAGGAGAAACAGAAAGAGAAGCAGAAGAAGGAGCAGGAGAAGGAAAAGCAGCAGGAGAAGCAGAAGATTCAGAAACAGGAGAAGCAGAAGCAGAACATACAGGAGAAGGACAAGAAGCAGAAGAAGAAGGAGAAGCAGAAACAGAAGGAGAAGCAGAAAGAGGAGGGGAAGCAGAAGAAGCAGAAGCAGGAGAAGCAGAAGCATAAGAATCCGAAGAAGCAGAAGCAGAACCTGAAGCAGAAGGAGAAGCAGGGGAAGCAGAGGATGCAGAATATGGAGAAGCAGAATTAGAAGCTGAAGGAGAAGCAGAAGCGGAAAGAGAATCAAAAGCAGAAGGAGAAGCAGAAGAAACAGAAGAAGCAGTAGCAGTTGCAGCAGAAGCAGAAGGAGAAGCAGAAGGAAAAGCAGAAGAACGAGAACAAGAAGGAGAAACAGAAGCAGAAGCAGAAGGAGAATCAGAAGGAGAAGCAGAAGAAGCAGAAGGAGAAGCAGAAACAGAAGAATAAGCATAAGGACAAGCACAAGCAGAAGGAGATGCAGAAGGAGAAGCATGAGAAGCAGGAGAAGCAGAAGCAGAAGAAGAAGTAGAAGTAGGAGAAAGAGAAGGAAGAGCAGCAGAAGCAATAGGAGAAGCAGAAGCAGAAGGAGAAGCAGAATGAGTAGCAGAAAGAGAAGCAGTAGACCCAGAAGAAGCAGGAAAAGCAGAAGCAGAAGAAAGAGAAGAAGAAGAAGAAGAAGAAGAAGAAGAAGAAGAAGAAGAAGAAGAAGAAGAAGAAGAAGAAGAAGAAGAAGAAGAAGAAGAAGAAGAAGGAGAAGCATAAGGAGAAGCATAAGGAGAAGCATAAGGAGAAGCATAAGGAGAAGCATAAGGAGAAACAGTAGAAGCAGAAGAAGCAGAAGCAGGAGAAGCAGAAGCAGAAGCAGGAGAAACAGAAGCAGAAGAAAAAGAATAAGAAAAAGAAGCAGAAGCAGAAGCAGGGGGGAGAATCAGAAGAAGGAGAAGGAGAAGGAGCAGCAGAAGGAGAAGCAGAAGCAGAATGAGAAGCAGAAACAGAAGGAGAACAAGAAGGAGAATCAGAAGAAGTCGAAGTAGAAGCAGAAAGAGAAGGAGAAGAAGGAGAAGCAGAAGTTACATCAGAAGAAACAGAAGAAGAAGTAGCAGAAGAAACAGAAGCAAAAGAAACAGAAGAAAGAGAAGAGCAGAAGCAGAAGAAGAAGGAGAAGCAGAAGAAGAAGGAGAAGCAGAAAGAGAAGCAGGAGAAGCAGAAGAAGCAGGAGAAGCAGAAGCAGAAGAAACAGTAGAAGCCGAAGAAGCAGAAGCAGAATCTGAAGCAGAAGGAGAAACAGAAGAAGCACAATCTGAAGCAGAATCAGAAGAAACAGAAATAGTAGAATAAGCAGAAGCAGAAGCAGCAGGAGAAGCAGAAGAAGATGACGGAGAAGGCGAGAGAGAAGGATTAGGAGTAGGAGAAGCAAAAGGATAAGCAGAAGCAGAAAGAGACGCAGAAGGAAAAGCAGCACGAGAAGTAGGAGAAGCAGGAGAAGCAGAAGAAACAGAAGACGCAGAAGCAGAATGAGAAGCAGAAGGAGAAATTGAAGCAGAAGCAGTAGGAGAAGCAGAAGCAGAAGGAGATGCAGAAAGAAAAGCAGAAAGAGAAGCAGAACGAGAAGCAGGAGAAGCAGAAGCAGGAGAAACAGAAGCAGAAGAAACAGAAGAAGGAGAAGAAGCAGAAGCAGAAGCAGAAACAGAAGGAAAAGCAGAAAGAGAAGCAGGAGAAGAAGAAGAAGCAGCAGCAGGAGAAGCAGAGCAGAAGAAGCCTGAAGAAGCAGAAGCAGAACCTGAAGCAAAAGGAGAAGCATGAGAAGCAGATGAAGCAGAATCTGGAGAAGCAGTGTAGAAGCAGATGCAGATAGAGAAGCAAAAGC
>NW_012315393.1:0-2065 GCF_000151885.1 Dipodomys ordii
ATCACTTACTGTTTCTTCTGCTTCTGCTTCAGATTGTGCTTCTTCTGTTTCTCTATTCTGCTTCAGATTATGATTCTGCTTGTTCGGCTTCACCTGTTTCTTCTGCTTCTGCTTCTCCTGCTTCTTCTGCTTCTCCTGCTTCTCCTTCTGCTTCTCCTTCTGCTTCTGCTTCTCCTTCTGCTTCTGCTCTTCTCCTTCTTCTGTTTCTTTTGCTTCTGTTTCTTCTTCTTCTTCTTCTTCTGTTTCTTCTGATGCTACTTCTGCTTCTCCTTCTTCTCCTTCTCTTTCTGCTTCTACTTCTGCTCCTTCTGATTCTCCTGCTTCTCCTTCTTGTTCTCCTTCTGTTTCTGCTTCTCATTCTGCTTCTGATTCTCCTTCTGCTGCTCCTTCTCCTTCTTCTGATTCTCCCCCTGCTTCTGCTTCTGCTTCTTCTGCATATTCTTTTTCTTCTGCTTCTGCTTCTCCTGCTTCTGCTTCTTTTGCTTCTACTGCTTCTCATTATGTTTCTACTTATGCTTCTTCTTCTTCTTCTTTTTCTTCTTCTTCGTCTTCTCCTTCGTCTTCTTCTTCGACTTCTTCTTCTTCTTCTTCTTCTTCTTCTTCTTCTTCTTCTTCTTCTTCTTCTTCTTCTTCTTCTTCTTCTTCTTCTTCTTCTTCTTCTTCTTCTCTTTCTGCTGCTTCTGCTTTTCCTGCTTCTTCTGCTTTTACTGCTTCTCTTTCTGCTTCTCATTCTGCTTCTGCTTCTCCTTCTGCTTCTCCTATTTCTTCTGCGGCTCTTCCTTCTCCTACTTGTACTTCTCCTTCTGCTTCTGCTTCTTCTGCTTCTCCTTCTGCATCTTCTTCTGCTTCTGTTTCTCCTTCTGCTTCTCCTTCTGCTTCTTCTGCTTCTGCTTCTCCTTCTGCTTCTTCTGCTTCTCCTTCTGATTCTCCTTCTGCTTCTCCTTCTGTTTCTCCTTCTCCTTCTCGTTCTTCTGCTTTTCTTTCTGCTTCTCCTTCTGCTTCTGCTGCAACTGCTACTGTTTCTTCTGTTTCTTCTGCGTCTCCTTCTGTTTTGATTCTCTTTCAGCTTCTGCTTCTTCAGCTTCTCATTCAGCTTCTCCAGATTCTGCTTCTTCTGCTTCTCCTGCTTCCGCTTTTGCTTCAGGTTTTGCTTCTGCTTCTTCTGATTCTTATGCTTCTGCTTCTCCTGCTTCTGCTTCCCCTCCTCTTTCTGCTTCTCCTTCTGTTTCTGCTTCTCCTTCTGCTTCTGCTTCTTGTCCTTCTCCTGTTTCTTCTGCTTCTGCTTCTCCTGCTTCTGCTTCTTCTGCTTTTCCTGCTTGTCCTTCTGCTTTTCCTTCTCCTTCTGCTTCTGCTCCTTCTCCTTCTTCTGTTTCTTCTTCTTCTGCTTCTCCCGCTTCTGCTTCTTCTGCTTCTCCTGCTTCTCGTTCTGCTTCTCTTCGTCGGCTTCTCTTTCTGCTTCTGCTTCTTCTGATTCTGCTTCTTCTACTTCTTCTCTCCTTCTGCTTCTGCTTCTTCTGCTTCTCCTGCTTCTCCTTCTGCATCTCCTTCTGCTTGTGATTTTCGTCTGCTTCTTCTTCTGCTTCTGCTTCTCCTTCTCCTTCTTCTGCTTCTCCGTCTGATTCTACATCTTCTGCCTTTCCTGATTCTCCATCTGCTTCTCCTTCATCTTCTCCATCTGTTTCTCCTTCTCCTTCTCGTTCTTCTGCTATTCCATCTGCTTCTCTTTCTGCTTCTGCATCTTCAGCTTCTTCTGCTACTGCTTCTGCTTCTTCTGTTTCTTCAGCTTCTCCTTCTGCTTATGCTTCTCTTTATGCTTCAACATCTCCTTCTGGTTCTCCTTCTTCTTCTCCAGATTCTGCTTCTTCTGCTTCTCCTTCCGATTCAGGTTCTGCTTCTGCTTCTTCGGCTTCTTCTGCTTCTATTTCTGCTTCTCCTTCTGATTCTGCTTCTCTTTAAGCTTCATCTCCTTCTTCTATTTCTTCTGCATAAGCTTCTCTTGATTCTCATGCTTCTCCTTCTGTTTCTCTTTATTCTAATCCATATGCTACTCCTTCTCCTTCACCTT
>NW_012315394.1:0-2065 GCF_000151885.1 Dipodomys ordii
TCTCAAGTTTCTGCATCTCCTGCTTCTCCCTCTGCTGCTTTTTCTGCTTCTCCTGCTGCTTTTCCTTCTCCTGCTCCTTCTTCTGCTTCTCTTCTGCTTCTCCTTCTTTTTCTCCTACTCCTTCTCCTTCTCGTTCTTCTGCTTTTCCTTCTGCTTCTCCTTCTGCTTCTGCATCTTCTGCTTCTTCTGCTACTGCCTTTGCTTCTTCTGTTTCTTCTGCTTCTCCTTCTGCTTTTGCTTCTCTTTCTGCTTCTGCTTCTCCTTCTGCTTCTCCAGATTCTGCTTCTTCTGCTTCTCCTGCTTCTCCTTCTGCTTCAGGTTCTGCTTCTGCTTCTTCGGCTTCTTCTGCTTCTGCTTCTCCTGCTGCTGCTTCTTCTGCTTCTCCTGCTTCTCTTTCTGCTTTTCCTTCTGTTTCTGCTTCTCCTCCTGCTTCTGCTTCTTCTGCTTCTCCTGCTTCTCCTTCTGCATCTTCTTATGCTTCTCCTTCTCCTTCTTCTGCTTCTCCTTCTGATTCTCTTTTGCTTCTTCTTCGTCTGCTTTACCTGCGTCTCTTTCTGCTTCTCCTTCTGTTTCTCCTTCTGTTTCTCCTTCTCCTTCTTGTTCTTCTGCTTTTCCTTCTGCTTCTGCTACAACTGCTTCTGCTTCTACTTCTTCTGTTTCTTCTGCTTCTCCTTCTGCTGTTGATTCTCTTTTTGCTTCTGCTTCTCGTTCTGCTTTTATTCTGCTTCTTCAGATTCTGCTTCTTCTGCTTCTCCTGCTTCTCCTTCTGCTTCAGGTTCTCCTTCTGCTTCTTCACATTCTTATGCTTCTGCTTCTCCTGCTTCTGCTTCTTCTGCTTTCCCTCCTTCTCTTCCTGCTTCTCCTCCTGTTTCTGCTTCTTCAGCTTCTGCTTCTTGTCCTTCTTGTGTTTCTTCTGCTTCTGCTTCTCAAGTTTCTGCATCTCCTGCTTCTCCTTCTGCTGCTCTTTCTGCTTCTCCTGCTGCTTTTCCTTCTCCTGCTCCTTCTTCTGCTTCTCTTTATGCTTCTCCTTCTGTTTCTCCTACTCCTTCTCCTTCTCGTTCTTCTGCTTTTCCTTCTGCTTCTCCTTCTGCTTCTGAATCTTCTGCTTCTTCTGCTACTGCCTCTGCTTCTTCTGTTTCTTCTGCTTCCCCTTCTGCTTCTCCTTCTGCTTTTGCTTCTCTTTCTGCTTCTGCTTCTCCTTCTGTTTCTCCAGATTCTGCTTCTTCTGCTTCTCCTGCTTCTCCTTCTGCTTCAGGTTCTGCTTCTGCTTCTTCGGCTTCTTCTGCTTCTGCTTCTCCTGCTGCTGCTTCTTCTGCTTCTCCTGCTTCTCTTTCTGCTTTTCCTTCTGTTTCTGCTTCTCCTTCCGCTTCTGCTTCTTCTCCTTCCTATGTTTCTTCTGCTTCTGCTTCTCCTGCTTCTGCTTCTCCTGCTTCTCGTTGTGCTTCTCTTTCTGCTTCTCCTTCTCCTTCTTCTGCTTCTCCTTCTGCTTCTGCTTCTGCTTCAATTTCTCCTTCTGCTTCTCATTAAGCTTCTGCGTCTTCTGTTTCTTCTGCTTCTCCTGCTTCTGCTTCTCCTGCTTCTTCTACTTCTCCTGCTGCTTCTCCTTCTGCGTCTCTTTCTGCTTCTGCTTATCCTTTTGCTTCTCCTACTCCTAATCCTTCTCTTTCGCCTTCTCCTTCTCCTTCTTCTGCTTCTCCTGCTTCTCCTTCTGCTTCTCCGTCTCATTGTCCTTCTCCTTGAATTCCTCCTTCTTGTGCTTCTCTTTCTGCTTCTGCTTCTGCTTCTCCTGCTTCTGCTTCTGTTTCTCCTTCTGCTTCTCCTTCTGCTTCTCTTTCTGCTTCATATTCTGCTTCTGCTCCTCCTACTCCTAATCCTTCTCTTTCTCCCTCTTCTTCTGCTTCTCCTTCTCCTTCTGCTTCTTCTGCTTGTTCGGTTTCTTCTGCTTCTGCTTTTCCAGCTTCTGCTGCTTCTGCTTCTCATTCTGCTTCAGGTTCTCCTTCTGATTCTTCGGCTTCTTCTGTTTCTTCTGCTTCTGCTTCTCCTGCTACTGCTTCTTCTGCTTCTC
>NW_012315395.1:0-2065 GCF_000151885.1 Dipodomys ordii
CTTCTCCTGTATCTCCTTATGCTTCAGGTTCTGCTTCTGCTTCTTTGGCTTCTTCTGCTTCTGCTTGTCCTGCTGCTGCTTCTTCTGCTGCTCCTGCTTCTACTTCTGCTTTTCCTTCTCTTTCTGCTTCTCCTTCTGCTTCTGCTTCTTCTCCTTCTTATGTTTCTTCTGCTTCTGCTTCTCCTGCTTCTGCTTCTCCTGCTTCTCGTTGTGCTTCTCTTTCTGCTTCTCTTTCTGCTTCTCCTTCTCCTTCTCCTTCTTCTGCTTCTCCTTCTGCTTCTCCTTCTGCTTCAATTTCTCCTTCTGCTTCTCATTCTGCTTCTCCGTCTTCTGTTTCTTCTGCTTCTCTTGCTTCTGCTTCTCCTGCTTCTCCTACTTCTCGTGCTGCTTCTCCTTCTGCGTCTCTTTCTGCTTCTGCTTATCCTTTGGCTTCTCCTACTCCTAATCCTTCTCTTTCGCCCTCTCCTTCTTCTTCTTCTTCTGCTTCTCCTGGTGCTTCTGCTTCTGCTTATTCTACTATTTCTGTTTCTTCTGCTTCTGCTTCAGATTGTGCTTCTTCTGTTTCTCCTTCTGCTTCAGATTGTGCTTCTGCTTCTTCGGCTTCTCCTGTTTCTTCTGCTTCTGCTTCTCCTGCTTCTTCTGCTTCTCCTGCTTCTCTTTCTGCTTCTCCTTCTGCTTCTGCTTCTCCTTCTGCTTCTGCTTCTGCTCTTCTCCTTCTTCTGTTTCTTTTGCTTCTGTTTCTTCTGCTTCTTCTTCTTCTCTTTCTTCTGATTCTACTTCTGCTTCTCCTTCTTCTCCTCTTTCTGCTTCTACTTCTGCTTCTTCTGATTCTCCTGCTTCTCCTTCTTGTTCTCCTTCTGTTTCTGCTTCTCTTTCTGCTTCTGCTTCTCCTGCTTCTGCTTCTACCGCTTCTTCATATGCTTCTCCTTATGCTTCTCCTTATGCTGCTGCTTCTTTTCTTCTTCCTCTTCTTCTTCTTTTTCGTCTTCTTCTTCTTCTTCTCTTTCTTCTGCTTCTGCTTTTCCTGCTTCTGCTTCTACTGTTTCTCTTTCTGCTTCTCATTCTGCTTCTGCTTCTCCTTCTGCTTCTCCTATTGCTTCTGCTGCACTTCCTTCTCCTTCTCCTTCTCCTACTTCTGCTTCTCCTTCTGCTTCTGCTTCTTCTGCTTCTCCTGCTTCTCGTTCTGCATCTTTTTCTGCTTCTGCTTCTCCTTCTGCTGCATCTTCTGCTTCTGCTACTCCTTCTTCTGATTCTCCTTCTGATTCTCCTTCTACTTCTCTTTCTGCTGTTCCTTCTCCTTCTTCTGCTTCTCCCTCTGATTCTTCTTCTTATGCTTATTCTTTTTCTACTGCTTCTGCTTCTCCTGCTTATGCTTCTTCTGCTTCTACTTCTTCTCCTTATGCTTCTCCTTCTCCTTCTCCTTCTTCTTCTTCTTCTTCTTCTTCTTCTTCTTCTTCTTCTTCTTCTTCTTCTTCTTCTTCTTCTTCTTCTTCTTCTTTTCCTTCTTGTGTTTCTTCCGCTTCTGCTTCTCAAGTTTCTGCATCTCCTGCTTCTCCTTCTGCTGCTCTTTCTGCTTCTCCTGCTGCTTTTCCTTCTCCTGCTCTTTCTTCTGCTTCTCTTTCGGCTTCTCCTTCTGTTTCTCCTACTCCTTCTCCTTCTGGTTCTTCTGCTTTTCCTTCTGCTTCTCCTTCTGCTTCTGCATCTTCTGCTTCTTCTGCTACTGCCTCTGCTTCTTCTGTTTCTTCTGCTTCCCCTTCTGCTTCTCCTTCTGCTTTTGCTTCTCTTTCTGCTTCTGCTTCTCCTTCTGCTTCTCCAGATTCTGCTTCTTCTGCTTCTCCTGCTTCTCTTTCTGCTTCAGGTTCTCCTTCTGCTTCTTTGGCTTCTTCTGCTTCTGCTTCTCCTGCTGCTGCTTCTTCTGCTTCTCCTGCTTCTCTTTCTGCTTTTCCTTCTGTTTCTGCTTCTCCTTCTGCTTCTTCTCCTTCCTATGTTTCTTCTGATTCTGCTTCTGCTTCTCCTGCTTCTCGTTGTGCTTCTCTTTCTGCTTCTCTTTCTGCTTCTCCTTCTC
>NW_012315396.1:0-2065 GCF_000151885.1 Dipodomys ordii
TGGGACACTTTGGGGTACCAGCTGTGGACACAGCGAGGACCAGCGTTATCAGCGGGACACTGCTGGGGACACAGCGGGGACATAGCGGGACACAGCGGAACACAGCGGGAGACAAAGCCGGAGACAGCAGGGGACACAGCGAGGACACAGGGGGACACAGCGGCGACACAGAGGGGACTCAGCGGGGGACACAGCGTGGGACAAAGTGGGACACCACGGGACACAGTGTTACACAGCGGGACACAGCGGGGACACTGCGGGACACAGCAGGAAAAACGGGGGACACAGCGGGACACAGCGGGACACAGCGGGGGACACAGCGGGGGACAGCGGAGACAGAGAGTGGCCACAGCGAGACACAGCGGTGACACAGCTGGACACAGCAGGGTACACAGCGGGACACAGCGGGCACACAGCGGGGACACAGCGGGACACAGCGGGACACAGCGGGGACACAGTGGGACACAGCGGGACAAAGTGGAGACACAGCGGGACACAGCAGGCACACAGCGGGGACACAGCAGACACAACAGGACACAGCGGGGAACACAGCGGGACACATTGGGGGACCCAGTGAGGACACAGCAGGATACAGCAGGGGACACAGCGAGGACACAGCGGGGGACACAGCGGGGGACAAAGCGGGACACAGCGGGGAACACAGCGAGGACACAGCGGGGGACACAGCGGGGGACAAAGCGGGACACAGCGGGGAAAACAGCGAGGACACAGCGGGACACAGCGGGGGACACAGCGAGGACACAGCGGGGGACACAGCGGGACACAGCGGGGAACACAGCGAGGACACAACGGCACCCAGTAGGACACAGCGTCGATACAGCGGGGACACAGGGTTACACAGCGTGGTACCCAGCTGTGGACACAAGGGGACAGAGTGGGGGCACAGCGAGACACAGCGGGACACAGCGAGGACACAGCGGGACACATTGGTGACACAGCGGGGAAAACAGCAGGACAAAGCAGCGGGCACAGTGGGGGACACAACGCGACACAGCAAGACATAGCATGGACACAGCAGTAGACACATCGGGACATAGCGGGGGACACAGCTGGGGACACAACGGGACACAGCGGTGGACACAGCGAGGACACAGCAGGACCCACCGGGACCCAGCGGGGGACACAGCGAGGACACAGCAGGACACAGCGGGGGACACAGCGAGGACACAGCGGGGGACACAGTGGGACACAGCGGGGAACACAGCGAGGACACAGCGGCACCGAGCGGGACACAGCGTCGATACAGCGGGCACACAGCGTTACACAGCGTGGTACTCAGCTGTTGACACAACGGGACACAGTGGGGGTACAGCCGGACACAGCGGGACACAGTGGGACACAGCGGGGACAAAGCGTGAGACACAGCGAGGGACAGAGCGGGAGACAGCGGGGAACACAGCGAGGACACTGCGGGACACAGCGGGACACAGCGTCGATACAGCGGGGACACAGTGTTACACAGCGTAGTACACATCTGTTTACACAACAGGACACAGTGGGGGCACAGCCGGACACAGTGGGACACAGTGGGACACAGCGGGGACAAAGCGTGAGACACAGCAGGGGACAGAGAGGGAGACAGAGGGGACACAGCGAGGAAACAGCGGGACACAGCGGTGACACAGCGGGGACTCAGCGGGGGACACAGCGGGACACAGCGGGGGACACAGCGGGGCACAGCGGGGGACACAGCGAGGACCCAGCGGGACCCAGCGGGATACAGCGTAGATACAGCGGGCACACATAGTTACACAGCGTGGTACACAGCTGTGGACACAACGAAATTCAGTGGGGGCACAGCGGGACACAGCGGGACACAGTGGGACACAGCGGGGACAAAGCGTGAGACACAGCGGGGGACAGAGCGGGAGACAACGGGGGACACAGCGAGGACACAGCGGGACACAGCGGGGACTCAGCGGGGGACACAGCGGGAGACAAAGAGGGACACCACGGAACACAGCGGGACAAAGCGGGAAACAGCAGTGACCCTGCGGGGACACAGTGGGACACAGCTGGGGACACAGCGGGACACAGAGGGAGA
>NW_012315397.1:0-2065 GCF_000151885.1 Dipodomys ordii
ACTGTCTTAGTGAATTTCCTCTAGCATTTTTCTGTTTATTTCACTAAAAACATTTATGGAATTTTCTAGTGGCAGAGTCTATGCTAAATACTCTTTTATTTTGATAATGAGGATTAAACCTAATTGTATTGCATTAGGCAAGTTTCTACCACACTCCAGCCTTTGATTTTTATTTTATTTTTGAGATACTATCTCACTCCCTTTGTTCAAACTGGATTGAAATCTATGATTTGATCTTCCTGCAATTAACAGATGTGAATCACCACTCTATGTGCTAAATATATACATTATTCATTTAACTCAATACTCCCTTAAGAGTGTATGCATGTATACACACATCTAGTCACATATTCTCTTTCTTGCTCTTCCCTCAACACTTGTTTTTTTCTGTTTGGAAGAGATTAGGATCAGTCTCAATCACTTCATGGCACTCTAACCCTGCAACTGGAAAGGTCGGCACCAGGAACAACATGACAGGAGAGAAGAACTCTGCCAACTAAGTCTAATGTCCCAATCTTGCCTCAGAAAATAGAATTGAGGACCTGATAGGCAGCATAAAGGAGTCTGTGATGGAGCTTAAGTCTATTTTCTGCCACAGTGCATTCAATGAGTGGAGCAATCAAGCCTGGAGGAAAAATCAAGAGAATGAGAATCTATGTAAGCTTGTGTCTGGGGGTCCGAAGAGAGAGGGAGAGAAAGGGAAAGACAGAGGGGAAAGAGAGAAAGGAAAAGAGACACACACAGACACACAGACACAGACACACACACACAGAGACACAGACACAGACACACACAGACACAGACACAGACACACACAGACACACACACACCCGAAAGATTGCACTCTTGGAGCATTTCAATGGACATCCAAATAAATGTCTATCATCCCTTCAAATACATTTTGAACTTAAGCTTTAAAATACCATGATAGTGAATATCTTGCTCTGTACAAGGCATCATTCCAACTATTTAATGTTCATTTATTTCATTAAATACATTTTAATCTTTATATCAATCCCCTCTAAAGTGTGAGTGTCACTGCCTTCATTTTACATGGGAGGACAGAACCTCAAAAACTTAAGCAGGAGGCATTGGTTAGGAAGGGCATGCCCATATATTATTCCTGCCCCACTATATTTATACGCACACACACACACACACATTTATTTTTCTGTTTCCTTTGGCACATGCTCACCTCCAATAGAACAGAAATAGAGGTCTATTTTTAATTATGTGTGCAAACCAGCATCAAGAATACAAGAACAACATAAGAGATGGGCAAATATAATTGAGTGAAAATCTGAAAAACAACTCCTATGCCCCAGGCCTGGATTTCTGTCCTGCACAGGGAGGGGCCTGTTTCTACCTCTACTCTCCCAGGCCTCCTCAGCAGGTGCCTGAGAACATAGTTGGAGAGGGACTAGTAAGGCTTTTCAAATGGAAGACATCAGTGAATTTACTATAAGAGACAAATGCAGAGGAATTACAATCCACATAGACATTGACTGCTTTCCTTTACCTTGACTTTCAAAATTCTTTACTTCTTCACATACCTCAAAAAGCCAACTGTTGCTGGCACCCGTGTCTCACACCTGTAAGCTTAGCTACTAAGGAGGCTGAGATCTGAGGATCGCAGTTGAAAGCTAGCTCGGGAAAGAAAGTCCAGGAGACTCTTATCTCCAATAGTGGCAGTGTGGCTCAAGTGATAGAATGCTAGTCTTGAGTTGAAGAGCTGAAGGACAGCACCCAGGCCCAGAGTTCAAGCTCCACGACCAACAAAAAAAATCCAATTGCTAGCTGGGCACCAGTGGCTCATGGCTATAATTCTAGTTTCTCAGGTGGCTGATATCTGAGGATCAAGGTTCAAAGCCAGTCCAGGCAAGAGACACTTATGTCCAATTAACCACCAAGAAAATAGAGTTCAAGTGGTAGAGTGCTAGCCTTGGGCAAAAAACCACAGGGACAGCACCCAGGCCCTGAATTCAAGCACCAGCACACGCACACACACACACACACACACACACACACACATACACACACACACACACTCTCTCTCTCTCTCTCA
>NW_012315398.1:0-2065 GCF_000151885.1 Dipodomys ordii
CGGGGGTACACAGCGGGACACAGCGGGGACACAGCGGGACACAGCAGGTCACAGCATTCACATAGCGGGACATAGCGGGACACAGCGGGGGACACAGCGGGACACAGCGGGGACACAGCGGGACACAGCGGGGACACAGCGGGACTCAGCGGGGGACACAGAGGGGGACACAGAGAGGTACACAGTGGGACACAGCAGGGAACGCAGCGAGGACACAGCGGGACCCAGCGGGACACAGCATCGATAATGAGGGGACACAGCGGGACACAGCGGGGTACACAGCTGGGAACACAAAGGGACACATCGGGGGACACAGCGAGGACACAGCGGAACACATCGTGGGACACAGCGAGGACACAGCGGGACACAGCGGGACACAGCAGGACACAGCAGGGACACAGCAGAAGACACAGTGGGACACAGCGGGGGACACAGCGGGACACATTGGGGAACACAGTGAGGACACAGCGGGACACAGCGGGGCACAGCGTCGATACAGCGGGGACACAGTGGGACACAGCAGAGTATACAGCTGGGGACACAAAGGGACACAGCAGGGGACACAGCGAGAACACAGCTGAACACAGCGTGGGACACAGCAAGGACACAGCGGGACACAGCGGGACACAGCAGGGACACAGCGGGGGACACAGCGGGGGACACAGCGGGACACAACGGGACACAGTGGGGGACACAGCGATACACAGCGGGACACAGTGGGACACAGCTGGGACAAAGCATGAGACACAGCGGCGGACAGAGCGGGAGACAGAGGGGGACACAGCGAGGACACAGCGGGACACAGCAGGGACACAGAAGGGACTCAGCGGGGGACAAAGCGGGGGCCATGGCGGGACACCACGGAACACAGCGGGACACAGCTGGAAACAGCGGTGACCCTGCAGGGACACAGCGGGACACAGCGGGGGACACAGCAAGGACACAGCAGAACACAGCGTGGGACACAGCGATGACGCAGCGGAACACAGCGGGACACAGCGGGACACAGCAGGGACACAGCAGTAGACACAGCGGGACACAGCGGAGGACACAGCGGGACACAGCGGGGGACACAGGGAGGACACAGCAGGAAACAGCGGGACACAGCGAGGGACACAGCGGGACACAGCGTGGTACACAGCAGGACACAGCGGGGTACACAGTGAGGACAAAGCGGGACACAGTGGGGGATACAGCTGGACAAAGCGGGGGACAGAGCGGGGGACACTGGAGGACTCAGCGGGGACACAGCGGGACAGAGTGGGACACATCGGGGACAGAATGAGACACAGCGTGACACAGTCGGACACAGCCGGGGACACAGCGGGACACAACGGGACACAGTGTGGGACAAAGCGGAAGACAGCGGGGGACACAGCGAGGACACAGCGGGACACAGCAGGGACACAGATGGTACTCAGCGGGGGACACAGCGGGGGACAAAGCGAGACACTACGGGACACAGTGGGACACAGCGGGACAAAGTGGGGACACTGCGGGCACACAGCGGGACAAAGCGGGGGAAACAGTGAGGACACAGCGGGACACAGTGGGGGATACAGCCGGACAAAGCGGGGGACAGAGCGGGGGACACTGGAGGACTCAGCGGGGACACAGCGGGACAGAGTGGGACACATCGGGGACAGAATGAGACACAGCGTGACACAGTCGGACACAGCCGGGGACACAGCGGGACACAACGGGGGATACAGTGAGGACACAGCGGGACATAACGGGGGATACAGCGAGGACACAGCGGGACATAGCGGGGGAAACAGCGGGGGACACAGCGGGAGACACAGCGGGACACAGCAGGGGACACAGTGAGGAAAGAGCAGGACACAGAGGGGACACAGCGAGGACACAGCGGGGGACAAAGAGGGGGACACAGCGGGACACAGCGGGGACAGAGAGGGACACAGCGTGACACAGCAGGACACAGCGAGGGACAGAGCGGGACACAGTGGGGGACACAGCAACGACACAGCGGGACAGTGCAGGATACACAGCGAGGACAAAAGGGGACACAGCGGAACACAGGGGGATAAAGCGGGACACAGCTGGG
>NW_012315399.1:0-2065 GCF_000151885.1 Dipodomys ordii
TCACAGGACACAGCGGGGGACACAGGGGGACACAGCGGGGAACACAGCGGGGGACACAGCAGGACACAGCGGGGAACACAGCGAGGACACAGCGTGGACACAGCGGGACACAGCGTCAATACAGCGGGCACACAGAGTTACACAGCGTGGTACACAGCAGAGGACACAGTGGGACACAGTGGGCTACCCAGTGAGGAAACAGCGGGAACAACAGGGGACACAACGAGGACACAGCGTGGGACACAGCGGGGGACACAGCGGGACACAGTGGGGAAAACAGCGAGGACACAGCGAGACACAGCGGGACACAGCATCGATACAGCGGGGATGCAGCGTTACACAGCGTGGTACACACTGTGGACACAACGGGACACAGTGGGGGCACAGCCGGACACAGCGGGACACAGTGGGACACAACGGGGACAAAGCGTGAGACACAGCGGGGGCAGAGAGGGACACATCAGGGGACACAGCGAGGAAACAGCGGGACACAGCGGCGACACAGAGGGGACTCAGCGGGACAAAGCGGGGGACACAGCGGGACACAGCGGGACACAGCGGGGGACACAGCGGGGGACAGCGGAGACAGAGAGGGGCCAAAGCAAGACACAGCGGTGACACAGCTGGACACAACGGAGTACACAGCAGGACACAGCCGGGCACACAGCGGGGACACAGCGGGACACAGCAGGGACCGAGCGAGACATAGCGGGACACAGCCGAACACAGCAGGGGGCACAGCTGGACATAGCGGGGGACCCAGCGAGGACACAGCGGGACACAGCGGGTGACACAGCGGGTGACACAGCTGGGGACACAGCGGGACACAGCGGGGAACACAGCAAGGACACAGCGGGACACAGCAGGACACAGCGTCCATACAGCGGGGACACAGTGTTACACAGCGTGGTACCCAGCTGTGGACACAACGGGACAGAGTGGGGGCACAGTGAGACACAGCGGGACACAGCGGGGGACACAGCGGGACACATTGGTGACACAGCGGGGGACACAGCAGGACACAGCAGCGGACACAGCGGGGGACACAGCGGGACACTGCGGGACACAGCGGGGGACACAATGGGGACACAGCGGGACACAGCGGGGGACACAGCGAGGACACAGCGGAACATAGCAGGGGACACAGAGAGGACACAGCGGGACACAGCGAGACAAAGCGGGACACAGCGTGGACACAGCAGTACACACAGCGGGACATAGCGGGGGACAGAGCTGGGGACACAACGGGACACAGCGGGGAACACATGGAGGACATAGCGGGACCCAGCGGGACCCAGCGTCGTTACAGCGGGGACACAGCGGGACACAGCAGGGTGCATAGCTGGGGACACAACGGGACACTGCGGGGGACACAGAGAGTACCCAGCGGGACACAGTGGTACACAGCGGGGACACTGCGGGAACATAGTGGAACACAGCGGGGTACACAGTGGGACACAGCGGGACACAGCTAGGGACACAGCGGGGCAAAGTGGCAGGCAGCGGGGGACACAGCGAGGACACAGCGGGACACAGCGGCGACACAGAGGGGACTCAGCGGGACAAAGCGGGGGACACAGCGGGACACAGCGGGACACAGCGGGGGACACAGCGGGGGACAGCGGAGACAGAGAGGGGCCAAAGCAAGACACAGCGGTGACACAGCTGGACACAACGGAGTACACAGCAGGACACAGCCGGGCACACAGCGGGGACACAGCGGGACACAGCAGGGACCGAGCGAGACATAGCGGGACACAGCCGAACACAGCAGGGGGCACAGCTGGACATAGCGGGGGACCCAGCGAGGACACAGCGGGACACAGCGGGTGACACAGCTGGGGACACAGCGGGACACAGCGGGGAACACAGCAAGGACACAGCGGGACACAGCAGGACACAGCGTCCATACAGCGGGGAAACAGCGTTACACAGCGTGGTACCCAGCCCTGTCCCACTGTGCAAGTCGTGCGTAATTCACCCCCCCCTTACTCCCTCCTCCACTGAAGATGAAAGTTTATTTTCAACATAGTGCATACACATGTCACAGCACAAGGGGTCAACG
>NW_012315400.1:0-2065 GCF_000151885.1 Dipodomys ordii
GTGTCCTGCTGTGACCCGCTGTGTCCCGCTATGTACCCGCTGTATCCCGCTGTGTACCCCGCTGTGTCCAGCTTTGTTCCCACTGTGTCTCGCTGTGTCCCACGCTCTGTCCCCCACTGTGTCCCGCTCTGTCCCCCGCTGTGACCCACTGTGTCCCCGCAGGGTCACCGCTGTTTCACACTGTGTCCTGCTGTGTTCCGTGGTGTCCCGCTATGTCCCCCGCTGTGTCCCCCGCTGAGTCCCCGCTGTGTCCCCGCTGTGTCCCGCTGTGTCCTCGCTGTGTCCCCCGCTGTCTCCCGCTCTGTCCCCCGCTGTGTCTCACGCTTTTTCCCACTGTTTCCCACTGTGTCCCGCTGTGTCCCCAACTGTGTCCCTTTGTGTCCACCGCTGTGTCCCCCGCTGTGTCCCGCTGTGTCCCCCGCTGTGTCCTGTTGTATCCCGCTGTGTCCCCCGCTGTGTCCCTGCTGTGTCCCTGCTGTGTCCCCGCTGTGTCCCGCCGTGTCACGCTGTGTCCTCGCTGTGTCCCACGCTGTGTTCCGCTGTGTCCTCGCTGTGTCCCCTGCTGTGTCCCCTTGTGTCACCAGATGTGTACCCCGCTGTGTACCGCTGTGTCCCCGCTGTATCGAAGCTGTGTCCCGCTGGGTCCCGCTGTGTCCTCGCTGTGTCCCCCGCCGTGTCCCGCTGTGCCCCCCGCTGTGTCTTGCTATGTCTACTGCTGTGTCCCTTCTGTGTCCCGCTGTGTCCCGCTGTGTCCTCGCTGTGTCCACCGCTGTGTCCTGCTGTGTCCCGCTGTGTACTGATGTGTCCCCTGCTGAGTCCCGCTGTGTCCCCGCTGTGTCCCGCTGTGTCCCCCGCTGTGTCCGGCTGTGTCTACTGCTGTGTTCCTGCTGTGTCTCGCTGTGTCCCGCTGTGTCCCGCTCTGTCCCGCTGTGTCATCGCTGTGTCCCACGCTGTGTTACGCTTTGTCCGCGCTGTGTCCCCCGATGTATCCCTTTGTGTCCCCAGTTGTGTAGCCCGCTGTGTCCCGCTGTGTCCCCGCTGTGTCCTCGTTGTGTTCCCTGCTGTGTCCCGCTGTGTACCCATCTGTGTCCCCCTCTGTGTCTTTCTGTGTCCCCCGCTGTGTCCCGCTGTGTCCCGCTTTTTACTGCTGTGTGCCCCGCTGAGTCCCGCTCTGTCCCCGCTCTGTACCGCTGTGTCCCTCCAGTGTCCCCCGCTGTGTCTGGCTGTGACCCGCTGTGTCCCCCGCTGTGTCCCGCTGTGTCCACTGCAATGTCCCCGTTGTGTCCCGCTGTTTCCCACGCTATGTCCTGTTGTATCCTTGCTCTGTCCCCTGCTGTGTCCCGCTGTGTCCTCGCTGAGTCCCCCACTGTGTCCCGCTGTGTCCCCCGCTATGTCCCGCTGTGTCCCGCTCTGTGCCTGCTGGGAACCGCTGTGTTCCGCTGTGTCCCCCCTGTGTCCCGTTGTGTCCTCGCTGTGTGCCCCTCTGTCTCCCGCTCTGTCCCCCGCTGTGTCTCAGGCTTTGTCCCCGCTGTTTCCCACTGTGTCCCGCTGTGTCCCCCACTGTGTCCCTTTGTGTCTCCAGCTGTGTCCCGCGCTGTTTCCCGCTGTGTCCCCGCTGTATCGACACTGTGTCCCACTCGGTCCCGCTGTGTCCTCGCTGTGTTCCCCGTTGTGTCCCACTGTGTCCCCCGCTGTGTCCCCCGCTGTGTCCTGCTGTGTCCCCCGCTGTGTCCCGTTGTGGCCCGCTGTGTCCCCCGCTGTGTCCCTGCTGTGTCCCTGCTTTGTCCCCGCTGTGTCTCGCTGTGTCCCGCTGTGTCCTCGCTGTGTCCCACGCTGTGTTCCGCTGTGTCCTCGCTGTGTCCCCTGCTGTGTCCCGTTGTTTCCCCAGCTGTGTACCCCACTGTGTCCCTGCTGTATAGACGCTGTGTCCTGTTGGGTCCCACTGTGTCCTCGCTGTGTCCCCCGCTGTGTCCCGCTGTGTCTTCCGCTGTGTCCCGCTGTGTCCTGCTGTGTCCTCGATAATGTGCCACGCTGTGTTCTGCTGTGTCCTCACTGTGTCCCCCGA
>NW_012315401.1:0-2065 GCF_000151885.1 Dipodomys ordii
ACTCCTAATCCTTCTCTTTCTCCTTCTCCTTCTTCTTCTTCTGCTTCTCCTGCTGCTTCTTCTTCTGCTTCTTCTGCTTTTTCTGTTTCTTCTGTTTCTGCTTCTCCTGCTTCTTCTTCTTCTGCTTCTCCTTCTTCTCCTTCTGCTTCTCCGTCTCATTCTCCTTCTCCTTCAATTCCTCCTTCTTGTGCTTCTCTTTCTGCTTCTGCTTCTGCTTCTCCTGCTTCTGATTCTGTTTCTCCTTCTGCTTCTCCTTCTGCTTCTCTTTCTGCTTCTTATTCTGCTTCTGCTCCTCCTACTCCTAATCCTTCTCTTTCTCCCTCTTCTTCTGCTTCTCGTTCTGCTTCTGCTTCTTCTGCTTGTTCGGTTTCTTCTGCTTCTGCTTTTCCAGCTTCTGCTGCTTCTGCTTCTCCTTCTGCTTCAGGTTCTCCTTCTGATTCTTCGGCTTCTTCTGTTTCTTCTGCTTCTCCTGCTACTGCTTCTTCTGCTTCTCTTTCTGCTTCTCCTTCTGCTTCTGCTTCTCCTTCTGCTTCTTCTCCTTCTTCTGTTTCTTCTTCTTCTTCTTCTGCTTCTCCCGCTTCTGCTTCTTCTGCTTCTCCTGCTTGTCCTCCTTCTGCTTCTCCTTCTCCTTCTTCTGCTTCTCTTTCTGCTTCGGCTTCTTCTGATTCTCCAACTTCTCCTTCTTCTTCTCCTTCTGTTTCTGCTTCTCTTTCTCCTTCTGCATCTCCTTCTGCTTCACCTTCTGCTGCTCCTTCTCCTTCTTCTGTTTCTCCCTCTGCTTCTGCTTCTTATGCTTCTTCTTTTTCTTCTGGTTCTGCTTCTCCTGCTTCTGCTTCTTATGCTTCTACTGCTTCTTCTTCTGCTGCTGCTTCTTCTGCTTCTACTTCTCTTTCTGCTTCAGCTTCTCCTGCTTGTTTTTCTGCTTCTTCTGCTGTTTTTTCTACTTCCCCTTCTGCTTCTCTTTTGGCTTCTCCTTCTGCTTTTGCTTCTTCTGTTTCTGCTGCCTGAATTTCTGGTTCTACTTCTTCTGCTGCTTCTCCTTCTGCTTCTGCTTCTCCTTCTGCTAATGTTTCTGCTTCTTCTCTTTCGGCTTCTCCTGCTTCTGCTTCTTGTCCTCCTCCTGCTTCTCTTTCTGATTCTCATTCTGCTTCTGCTTCTCCTTCTGCTTCTGCTTCTCCTCCTTCTCCTTCTCCTACTTCTGTTTCTCCTTCATCTTCTGCTTCTTCTGCTTCTCCTGCTTCTGCTTCTGCATCTCCTTCTGCTTGTGCTTGTCCTTATGCTTCTTCTTCTGCCTCTGCTTCTCCTTCTCCTTCTTTTGCTTCTCCTTTTGCTTGGGCTTCTTCTGCTTTTCCTGCTTCTCCTTCTGCTTCTGCTTCTTCTGCTTCTCCTTCTGAATCTTCTTCTGCTTCTGCTTCTCCTTCTCCTTCTTCTGCTTCTCCTTCTGATTCTCCTTCTGCTTCTTCTTCTTCTGCTTTACCTGCTTCTCTTTCTGCTTCTCCTTCTGCTTCTCCTTCTGTTTCTCCTTCTCCTTCTTGTTCTTCTGCTTTTCCTTCTGTTTCTGCTACAACTGCTACTGCTTCTACTTCTTCTGTTTCTTCTGCTTCTCCTTCTGCTTTTGATTCTCTTTCTGCTTCTGCTTCTCCTTCTGGTTCTCATTCTGCTTCTCCAGAATCTGATTTTTCTGCTTCTCCTGCTTCTTCTGCTTCAGGTTCTGCTTCTGCGTCTTCGCATTCTTATGCTTCTGCTTCTCCTGCTTCTGCTTCTTCTGCTTCCCCTCCTTCTCCTTCTGTTTCTCCTTCTGCTTCTGCTTCTTGTCCTTCTCCTGTTTCTTCTGCTTGTTCTTCTCCTGTTTCTGCATCTCCTGCTTCTCCTTCTGCTTTTCTTTCTGCTTCTCTTTCTGCTTCTCCTGCTGCTTTTCCTTCTCCTGCTCCTTCTTCTGCTTCTCTTTCTGCTTCTCCTTCTGTTTCTCCTTCTCCTTCTCCTTCTCGTTCTTCTGCTTTTCCTTCTGCTTCTCCTTCTGCTTAAACATCTTCTGCTACTGCCTCTGCTTCTTCTGTTTCTTCTG
>NW_012315402.1:0-2065 GCF_000151885.1 Dipodomys ordii
CTCCAGATTCTGATTCTTCTGCTTCTCCTGCTTCTCCTTCTGCTTCAGGTTCTGCTTCTGCTTCTTCGGATTCTTATGCTTCTGCTTCTCCTGCTTCTGCTTCTTCTGCTTCCCCTCCTTCTCTTTCTGCTTCTCCATCTGCATCTGCTTCTTGTCCTTCTCCTGTTTCATCTGCTTATCTTCTCCTGTTTCTGCATCTCCTGCTTCTCCTTCTGCTTTTCTTTCTGCTTCTCCTGCTGCTTTTCCTTCTCCTGCTCCTTCTTCTGCTTCTTTTCTGCTTCTCCTTCTGTTTCTCCTTCTCCTTCTCCTTCTCGTTCTTCTGCTTTTCCTTCTGCTTCTCCTTCTGCTTCTACATCTTCTGCTACTGCCTCTGCTTCTTCTGTTTCTTCTGCTTCTCCTTATGCTTCTCCTTCTGCTTTTGCCTCTCTTTCTGCTTCTGCTTCTCCTTCTGCTTCTCCAGATTCTGCTTCTTCTGCTTCTCCTGTATCTCCTTATGCTTCAGGTTCTGCTTCTGTTTCTTCGGCTTCTTCTGCTTCTGCTTCTCCTGCTGCTTCTTCTTCTGCTGCTCCTGCTTCTATTTCTGCTTTTCCTTCTGTTTCTGCTTCTCCTTCTTCTTCTGCTTCTTCTCCTTCTTATGTTTCTTCTTCTTCTGCTTCTCCTGCTTCGGCTTCTCCTGCTTCACGTTGTGCTTCTCTTTCTACTTCTCTTTCTGCTTCTCCTTCTCCTTCTTCTGCTTCTCTTGCTTCTGCTTCTCCTGCTTCTCCTACTTCTCGTGGTGCTTCTCCTTCTGCGTTCTTTCTGCTTCTGCTTATCCTTTTGCTTCTCCTACTCCTAATCCTTCTCTTTCGCCTTCTCCTTCTTCTTCTTCTTCTTCTGCTTCTCCTGGTGCTTCTGCTTCTGCTTATTCTACTATTTCTGTTTCTTCTGCTTCTGCTTCAGATTGTGCTTCTTCTGTTTCTCCTTCTGCTTCAGATTCTGCTTCTGCTTCTTCGGCTTCTCCTGTTTCTTCTGCATCTGCTTCTCCTGCTTCTTCTGTTTCTCCTGCTTCTCTTTCTGCTTCTCCTTCTGCTTCTCCTTCTGCTTCTGCTCTTCTCCTTCTTCTGTTTCTTTTGCTTCTGTTTCTTCTGCTTCTTCATCATCTGTTTCTTCTGATTCTACTTCTGCTTCTCCTTCTTCTCCTTCTCTTTCTGCTTCTACTTCTGCTTCTTCTGATTCTCCTGCTTCTCCTTTTTATTCTCCTTCTGTTTCTGATTCTCTTTCTGCTTCTGCTTCTCCTTCTGCTGCTCCTTCTCCTTCTCCTTCTTCTGCTTCCCCCACTGCTTCTGCTTCTGCTTCTTTTGCGTATTCTTTATCTTCTGCTTCTCCTGCTTCTGCTTCTCCTGCTTCTGCTTCTTCTGCTTCTCCTTATGCTTCTCCTTCTTCTTCTTCTTCTTCTTCTTCTTCTTCTTCTTCTTCTTCTTCTTCTTCTTCTTCTTCTTCTTCTTCTTCATCTTCTTCTTCTTCTTCTTCTTCTTCTTCTTCTTCTTCTAATTCTTCTTCTTCTTCTTCTTCTTCTTTTCCTGCTAATTCTGCTTCTACTGGTTCTCTTTCTGCTTCTCATTCTGCTTCTGCTTCTCCTATTTCTTCTGCGACTCTTCCTTCTCCTACTTCTACTTCTCCTTCTGCTTCTGCTTCTTCTGCTTCTCCTGCTTCTCCTTCTGCATCTTCTTCTGTTTCTGCTTCTCCTTCTGCTGCTTCTTCTGCTTCTGTTTCTCCTTCTGCTTCTCCTTCTGCTTCTTCTGCTTCTGCTTCTCCTTCTGCTTCTTCTGCTTCTCTTCTGATTCTCCTTCTGCTTCTTTTTCTGTTTCTCCTTCTCCTTCTCGTTCTTCTGCTTTTCTTTCTGCTTCTCCTTCTTCTTCTGCTGCAACTGCTACTGCTTCTTCTGTTTCTTCTGCGTCTCCTTCTGCTTTTGATTCTCTTTCAGCTTCTGCTTCTCCTTCAGCTTCTCATTCAGCTTCTCCAGATTCTGCTTCTTCTGCTTCTCCTGCTTCCGCTTTTGCTTCAGGTTCTGCTTCTGCTCTTCGGA
>NW_012315403.1:0-2065 GCF_000151885.1 Dipodomys ordii
GCTGTATCGACGCTGTGTCCCGCAGGGTCCCACTGTGTCCTCGCTGTTTTCCCCATTGTATCCCGCTGTGACCCCCGCTGTGTCCCCCGCTGTGTCCCGTTGTGTCCCGCTGTGTCCCCTGCTGTGTCCCTGCTGTGTCCTTGCTGTGTCCCCGCTGTATCCCTCTGTGTCCCGATATGTCCTCGCTGTGTCCCACGCTGTGTTCCGCTGTGTCTTCGCTGTGTCTCCCGCTGTGTGACATTGCGTCCCCAGCTCTGTACACCGCTGTGTCCCGCTGTCTCCCGGCTGTATCGATGCTGTGTCCCGCTTGGTCCCGCTGTGTCCTCGCTGTGTCCCCTGCTGTGTCCCCCGCTGTGTCCCGCTGTGTCTACTGCTGTGTCCCTGCTATGTCCCGCTGTGTCCTCCCTGTGTCTCCCGCTGTGTCCCGCTGTGTCCCCCACTGTGTCCCGCTTTGTCCCACTTTGTCCCGCTGTGTCCCGCTGTGTCCCCCTCTGTGTCCCGCTGTGTCCCCCGCTGTGTTCTGTTGTGTCCCGCTGTGTACTGCTGTGTCCCCCGCTGAGTCCCACTGTGTCCCCGCTGTGTCCCGCTGTGTCCCCCGCTGTGTCCCTCTTTGTCTACTGCTGTGTCCCTGCTGTGTCCCGCTGTGTTCTGCTGTGTCCCCCTGTGTCCCACTGTGTCCTCGCTGTGTCCCACGCTGTGTTCCGCTGTGCCCTCGCTTTGTCCCCCGATGTGTCCCACTGTGTACCCTTCGGTGTCCACCTCTGTGTCCCGCTGTGTCTCACGCTTTGTCTCCACTGTGTTCCACTGTGTCCAGCTGGTTCCCGCTGTTTCCCCCAATGTGTCCCTTTGTGTCCCCAGCTGTGTACCCACTGTGTCCAGCTGTGTCCCCGCAGTATCGACGCTGTGTCCCGCAGGGTCCCACTGTGTCCTCACTGTTTTCCCCGTTGTATCCCGCTGTGACCCCCGCTGTGTCCCCCGGTGTGTTCTTTGTGTCCCGTTGTGTCCCCCGCTGTGTCCCTGCTGTGTCCCTGCTGTGTCCCCGCTGTATCCCGCTGTGTCCCGCTATGTCCTCGCTGTGTCCCACGCTGTGTTCCGCTGTGTCCTCGCTGTGTCCCCTGCTGTGTCCCGTTGTGTCCCCAGCTGTGTACCCCGCTGTGTCCCGCTGTCTCCCCGCTGTTTCAACGCTGTGTCCCGCTTGGTCCCGATGTGTCCTGGCTGTGTCCCCTGCTGTGTCCCCCGCTGTGTCCCGCTGTGTCTACTGCTGTGTCCCTGCTGTGTCCCACTGTGTCCTCCCTGTGTCTCCCGCTGTGTCCCGCTGTGTCCCCTGCTGTGTCCACCGCTGTGTCCCGCTTTGTCCCGCTGAGTCCCGCTGTGTCCTCGCTGTTTTCCCCGCTGTGTCCTGCTGTGTCCCCCGCTGTGTCCCGCTGTGTCCCGCTGTGTACTGCTGTGTCCCCCGCTGAGTCCCGCTGTGTCCCCGCTGTGTCCCGCTGTGTCCAACCTGTGTCCCCCGCTGTGTCCAGCTGTGTCCTGCTGTGTCCCCCGCTATGTCCCCCGCTGTGTTCCGCTGTGTTTCGCGCTGTATCCCTCTGTGTCCACTGCTGTGTCCCCATTGTGTCCCGCTTTTTTCCCCGCTATGTCCCGCTGTGTCCTAGCTGTGTCCCCCGCTTTGTCCCGATGTGTAATCGCTGTGTCCCCCACTATGTCCCGCTGTGTCCCCCGTTGTGTCTCACGCTTTGTCCAGGCTGTGTCCCGCTGTGTCCCACGCTGTGTTCCGCTGTGTCCTCGCTGTGTCCCCCGATGTGTCCCTTTGTGTCCCCAGCTGTGTACCCCGCTGTGTCCCGCTTTGTCCTCGCTGTATCGAAGCTGTGTCCCGCTGGGTCCTGCTGTGTCCTCGCTGTGTCCCCCGCTGTGTCACGCTGTGTCCCCCACTGTGTCCCGCTGTGTCTACTGCTGTGTCCCTGCTGTGTCCCTCTGTGTCCTGCTGTGTCCCTCACTGTGTCCCACGCTGTGTTCCGCTGTGTCTTCGCTGTGTCCTCCGATGTGTCCCTTTGTGTCCCCAGCTGTG
>NW_012315404.1:0-2065 GCF_000151885.1 Dipodomys ordii
TCACCGCTGTTTCGATGCTGTGTCTTGCTGTGTCCCACTGTGTCCTCGCTGTGTCCCCCACTGTGTTCTGCTGTGTCACCCGCTGTGTCCCGCTGTGTCCCCCGCTGTGTCCCGCTGTGTCCCCGAAGGGTCACCGCTGTTTCGCGCTGTGTCCCGCTGTGTTCCGTGGTGTCCCGCTTTGTCCCCCGCTGTGTCCGCAGCTGAGTGCCCGCTGTGTCCCCGCTGTGGCCCGCTGTGTCCTCGCTGTGTCCCCCGCTGTCTCCCGCTCTGTCCTCCGCTGTGTCTCACGCTTTATCCCGTCTGTGTCCCACTCTGTCCCACTGTGTCCCACTGTGTCCACCACTGTGTCCCTTTGTGTCCCCAGCTGTGTAACCCGCTGTGTAACGCTGTGAATCCCGCTGAATCGAGGCTGTGTGACGCTGGGTCCCGCTGTGTCCTTGCTCTGTTATTCGTGGTGTCCCCCTCTGTCCCCCGCTGTGTCCCCCGCTCTGTCCTACTGTGTCCCCCGCTGTGTCCCGTTGTGTCCTACTGTGTCCCGTGGTGTCCCGCTTTTATCCCACTATGTCCCCTGCTGAGTCCCCTCTGTGTCCCCGCTGTGTCCAGCTGTGTCCTCGCTGTGTCCTCTGCTGTCTCCCGCTTTGTCCTACGCTGTGTCCTACTGTGTCCCAATGTGTCCCTGCAGTGTCCCCCGCTGTGTCCTGCTGTGTCCCGCTGTGTCCCCGCTGCGTCTCCGCTGTGTCCCGCTGTGTCCCCCGCTGTGTCCCCGCTGTGTCCCGCTGTGTCCCCCGCTGTGTCCCGCTGTGTCCCCCGCTGTGTCCTGCTGTGTCCACTGCTGTGACCCCGTTGTGCCTTGCTGTGTCCCGCTGTGTCCCCCACTGTCCCCCGCTGTGTCCTTGCTGTGTCCCTCTGTGTCCCGCTGTGTCCCAAAGTGTCCCCAGCTGTGTCCCGCTGTGTCACCGCTGTGTCCCGCTGTGTCCTCGCTGTGTCCCCCGCTGTGTCCTTCTTTGTCCCTGCTGTGTACCCCGCTGTGTCCCGCTGTGTCCCCCACTGTGTCCTGCTGTGTCCCCTGCTGTGTCCCCACGGTGTCACGCTTTGTTTCGCTGTGTCCGGCTGTGTCCTTGCTCTGTCTCCCTCAGTGTCCTCCTGTGTCACGCTCTGTCCCCTCTGTGTCCCTCTGTGTCCAGCTCTGTCCCCGCTGTGTGTCCGCTGTGTCCCGCTGTGTACCCTTCTGTGTCCAGCTGTGTCCCCTCTGTGTCCCGCTGTGTCCATTTTCTGTCCCCCGCTGTCCACCGCTCTGTCTCCTGGCTGTGTCCCGCAGTGTCACCGCTGTGTCCCGCTGTGAATACTGTGTCCCGTGGTGTCCCGCTTTTTTCCCTCTATGTCCCCTGCTGAGTCCCCTCTGTGTCCCGCTGTGTCCAGCTGTGTCCTCGCTGTGTCCTCCGCTGTCTCCTGCTTTGTCCCACGCTGTGTCCTACTGTGTCCCAATGTGTCCCTGCAGTGTCCCCCGCTGTGTCCCGCTGTGTCCCGCTGTGTCCCATGCTGTGACCTGCTGTGTCCCGCTGTGTCCCCGCTGTGTCCCCGCTGTGTCCCGCTGTGTCCCCCGATGTGTCCTGCTGGGTCTCGCTGTGTCCCCCGCTGTGTCCCGCTGTGTCCCCGCAGGTTCACCGCTGTTTCACGCTGTGTCCTGCTGTGTTCCGTGGTGTCCCGCTTTGTCCCCCGCTGTGTCCCGCTGTGTCCACAGCTGGGTCCCCGCTGTGTCCCGCTGTGTCTCGCTGTGTCCCGCTGTGTCCTCGCTTTGTCCCATGCTGTGTTAAGCTGTGTCCTCCCTGTGTCCCCCGCTGTGTCCCGCTGTATCCCCCGCTGTTCCCCGCCGTGTCCCGCTGTGTCCCGCTGGGTCCCCCGCTGTGTCCCGCTGTGTCGCCCGCTGTGCCCCGCAGTGTCCCGCTGTGTCCCGCTCTGTCCCCCACTGTGTCCCCCGCTGAGTCCTCTATGTGTCGCCGCTGTGTCCCGCTGTGTCCTCGCTGTGTCCCCTGCTGTCTCCCGCTTTGTCCCACGCTGTGTCCCG
>NW_012315405.1:0-2065 GCF_000151885.1 Dipodomys ordii
GGAGAAGCAGAAGAAGCAGAAGCGGTAGAAGCAGAAGAAGAAGAAACAGATGAAGGAGAAGGAGCAGAAGCATAAGGAGAAGGTAAACCAGAAGGACAAGCAGAAAGAGAAGCAGGAATAGCAGAAGAAGCAGAAGCAGGAGAAGGAGAAGCAGAAGAAACAGGAGAAGGACAAGAAGCAGAAGCAGAAGGAGAAGCAGAAACAGAAGGAGAAGCAGAAAGAGGAGGGGAAGCAGAAGAAGCAGAAGCAGGAGAAGCAGAAGCATAAGAATCCGAAGAAGCAGAAGCAAAACCTGAAGCAAAAGCGGAAGCAGGAGAAGCAGAAGAAGCAGAATCTGGAGAAGGTGAATGAGAAGCTGAAGGAGAAGCAGAAGCTGAAAGAGAATCAAAACAGTAGGAGACGCAGAAGAAACAGAAGAAGCAGTAGCAGTTGCAGCAGAAGCAGAAGGAGAAACAGAAAGAAAAGCAGAAGAACGAGAAGGAGAAGGAGAAACAGAAGGAGAAGCTGAAGGAGAATCAGAAGGAGAAGCAGAAGAAGCAGAACGAGAAGCAGAAGCAGAAGAAGCAGAAGGAGAAGCAGAAGGAGAAACAGAAGCAGAAGAAGCAGCAGAAGGAGAAGCAGAAGCAGAAGAAGATGCAGAAGGAGAAGCAGGAGAAGCAGAAGAAGCAGAAGCAGAAGGAGAAGTAGAAGTAGGAGAAGGAAGAGCCGCAGAAGAAGAAGAAGAGGAAGAGAAGAAGAAGAAAGCAGAAGAAGCAGAAGCAGGAGAAGCAGAAGCATAAGAATCCGAAGAAGCAGAAGCAGAACCTGAAGCAGAAGGAGAAGCAGGAGAAGCAGAAGAAGCAGAATCTGGAGAAGCAGAATGACAAGCGGAAGGAGAAGCAGAAGCAGAAAGAGAATCAAAAGCAGAAGGAGAAGCAGAAGAAACAGAAGAAGCAGAAGCAGTAGCAGTTGCAGCAGAAGGAGAAGCAGAAGGAAAAGCAGGAGAACAAGAAGGAGAAAGAGAAACAGAAGCAGAAGGAGAAGGAGAATCAGAAGGAGAAGCAGAAGAAGCAGAAGGAGAAGCAGAAGGAGAAACACAAGCAGAAGAAGCAGCACAAGGAGAAGCAGAAGCAGAAGAAGATGCATAAGGAGAAGCAGGAGAAGCAGAAGAAGCAGAAGCAGAAGGAGAAGTAGAAGTAGGATAAGGAGAAGGAAGAGCCGCAGAAGCAATAGGAGAAGCAGAAGGAGAAGCAGAAGCAGAATGAGAAGAAGAAAGAGAAGGAGTGGGAAGCAGAAGAAGCAGGAAAAGAAGAAGCAGATAAAGAGAAGAGAGAGAGACGAGAGAGAGAGAGAGAGAGAGAGAGAGAGAGAGAGAGAGAGATGGAGAGCATATGAGAGATTAGAAGCAGAAGAAGCAGAAGCAGGAAAAGAAGAAGAAGAAGGAAAAGAAGAAGAAGAAGAAGAAGAAAGGAGGAGGAGGAGGAGAAGGGGAGGAGCAGGAGGAGGAAGAAACAACATTATTACCAGTATTATATTTGAGTACAAATCATTCATTTTATAGACAACCAGAAGCTTTGCATCTGAATATACAGCCAATCTTATCCTGAACTACAGTCTTCTATGAAGGCAGAACAGTTTTTTTTATAGTAGACTGTTAAGAAAAATAGACTCTTATCAAGAGTAAATTTGAAGGATTCTTATCAGCCAAATTACAACTTTACTGAGAAAAGAATGATTACATTGTGTAAATTTAGCTAAGTAGTGAGAGTTTTTGAGAGTTTTACTGCTTCATAGAGAATAAAATAATCTTACCAATGAAGAAATTTTTTCTAAATAGACATACTAACTTCTTTTTCTACCTATATTGTTATTATTATTATTATTATTATTTTGTCAGTTGTGGGGCTTAAACTTGGGCCTGAGTGCTGTCCCTGAGCTCCTTGCTCAAGGCCAGCACTTTACCACTTTGAACCACAGTTCCACTTCCAGTTTCCTAGTGGTTAATTGGAGATACAAGTCTCACAATTTCCTGCCCTGGCTGGCTTTGAACCACATTCCTCCTTATCTCAGCCTCCTGAGTAGCTAA
>NW_012315406.1:0-2065 GCF_000151885.1 Dipodomys ordii
GAGGACAAAGGAGGACACAGCGGGACATAGTGGGGACACAGCAGGGGACACAGCGGGGGACAGCGGGGACACACCTGTGCAAAATGGGGACACAGCGGGGACACAGGGGGACACAGCAAGGACACAGCAGGACACAGTGGGGGACACAGCGGGGACACAGCGGGGGACACAGCGGGACAGACTGTGTAGACACAGAGGGAGACACAGCGGGACTCAGCGGGACACAGCGGGGGACACAGCGGGATACAGCCGGGGACACATCGGGGACGAGGCGGGGCACTGCGGGGTCACAGCGGGGACACAGCGGGGGACAAAGAGGGGACGCTGCTTGGACATAGCGGGACACAGCCAGGACACAGCGGGGGACACTGCTGGACACAGCGGTACACAGCGGGGACACAGAGGTGGACACAGCGGGGACACAAAGGGACACAACGGGGGATACAGCGGGACACAGCGGAGACACAGCGGGGGACAGCAGGGACACACCGGGGGACAACGGGGACACAGCGCGACACAACGGGGGACAGAACTGGGGACACAGCGGGACACAGCGTGGAAACAGCAGGGACACAGCAGGACACAGCGGGGGACACAGCGGGACACAGTGAGGACACAGCCGGGGACACAGCGGGGGACAGCGGGGACACAGCAAGTGACACAGTGGGACAAAGCGGGGACACAGTGGGGCTCACAGCGTGGGATACAGTGGGACACAGCCGTGACACAGCGGGGACACAGCAGGGGACACAGCCTGGGACACAGAGGGACACAGCGGAACACAGCAGGACACAGCAGGGGACACCGCGGGGATACAGCGGGGGAGTCAGCTGGATACAGCGGGACACAGCACGGACTCAGCGGGACACAGCGGGTACACTGCGGTGACACAGCGGGACACAGCGGGGACACAGAGGGCCACAGCGGGGCCACAGCGGGGGACAGAGGGGACACAGCGGGACACAGCAGGACACAGCGGAGGACACAGCAGGGGACATCGGGGACACACCTGGGGACAACGGGGACACAGCGGGGACACAGAGGGGGACACAGCGAGGACACTGCGGGACACAGTGGGACAAAGCGGGGGACACAGCCAGGACACAGCGGGGGACACAGCGGGACACAGCGGGGGACACAGGGATGACAGAGAAGGACCCACGGGGACCCAGCGTGGATACAGCAGGGACCCAGCTGGACACAGCGGGACACAGCCGGGACACAGCAATAGACACAGCGGGACACAGTGCCGGACACAGCGGGACACAGCGGGGGACAAAGGGAGGACACAGCGGGACCCAGCGGGACCCAGCGTCGATACAGCAGGGACACAGCCGGACACAGTGGGGTACACAGCTGGGGACACAGCGAGGACACAGCGGGACACAGCGGCACACAGCGGGGACAGTGCGGGAACATAGCAGCACACAGCGGGGTACACAGCGGGAAACAGCGGGACACAGCTGGGGACACAGCAGACACAGCGGGACACAGCGGAACACAGCGGGAGTCAAAGCGGGAGACAGCGGGGGACACAGCGAGGACACAGGGGACACAGCGGCGACACAGAGGGACTCAGCGGGGGAACCAAGCGTGGGACAAAGTGGGACACCACGGGACACAGTGTGACACAGCGTGACACAGCGGGAACACTGCGGGACACAGCAGGACAAAGCGAGGGACACAGCGGGACACAACGGGACACAGCGGGGGACACAGCGGGGGACAGCGGAGACAGAGAGTGGCCACAGCGAGACAAAGCGGTGACACAGCTGGACACAGCGGGGTACACAGCGGGACACAGCGGGCACACAGCGGGGAAACAGCGGGACACAGCGGGACACAGCGGGGGACACAGGGAGGACACAGCGGGACACAGCGGGGGACAGAGCGAGGACACATTGGGACACAGCGGGATTCAGCGGGGGATACAACAGTACACTGCGGGACAAAGCGGGACACAGCGGGGACACAGCGGGGACACAGCAGAGACACAGCGGGGGACAGAGCGGGACACTGCGGGGGACACAGGGATGACAGAGCAGGACCCAGCGGGACCCAGCGT
>NW_012315407.1:0-2064 GCF_000151885.1 Dipodomys ordii
ATCATTCGCCTTCTCCTTCTCCTTCTTCTGCTTCTCCTGCTTCTCCTTCTGCATCTTCTTCTGCTTCTGCTTCTGCTGCTTCTTCTGCTTCTGCTTCTCCTTCTTCTGCTTCTCCCTCTGATTCTGCTTCTTATGCTTATTCTTTTTCTTCTGCTTCTGCTTCTCCTGCTTCTGCTTCTCCTGCTTCTGCTTCTTCTGCTTCTACTGCTTCTACTGCTTCTCCTTCTCCTTCTCCTTCTCCTTCTCCTTCTCCTTCTCCTTCTTCTTCTTCTTCTTCTTCTTCTTCTTCTTCTTCTTCTTCTTCTTCTTCTTCTTCTTCTTCTTCTTCTTCTTCTTCTTCTTCTTCTTCTTCTTCTCTTTCTGCTGCTTCTGCTTTTCCTGCTTCTTCTTCTACTGCTTCTATTTCTGCTTCTCATTCTGCTTCTGCTTCTTCTTCTGCTTCTCCTATTGCCTCTGCGGCTCTTCCTTCTCCTTCTCCTACTTCTCCTTCTACTTCTGCTTCTGCTTCTCCTGCTTCTGCTTCTTCTGCTTCTACTTCTCTTTCTGCTTCTGCTTCTCCTGCTTGTTTTTCTGCTTCTTCTGCTGCTTCTCCTTCTGCTGCTTCTTTTACTACTCCTTGTGCTTCTCTTTTTGCTTCTCCTTCTGCTTCTGCTTCTGCTTCTTCTGTTTCTTCTGCTTCTCCTTCTGCTTTTGATTCTCTTTCTGCTTCTGCTTCTCCTTTTGCTTCCCCTTCTGCTTCTCCAGATTCTGCTTCTTCTGCTTCTCCTTCTGCTTCAGGTTCTCCTTCTGCTTCTTCACATTCTTATGCTTCTGCTTCTCCTGCTTCTGCTTCTTCTGCTTTCCCTCCTTCTCTTCCTGCTTCTCCTTCTGTTTCTGCTTCTCCTTCTGCTTCTGCTTCTTGTCCTTCTTGTGTTTCTTCTGCTTCTGCTTCTCAAGGTTCTGCATCTCCTGCATCTCCTTCTGCTGCTCTTTCTGCTTCGCCTGCTGCTTTTCCTTCTCCTGCTCCTTCTTCTGCTTCTCTTTCTGCTTCTCCTTCTGTTTCTCCTACTCCTTCTCCTTCTCGTTCTTCTGCTTTTCCTTCTGCTTGTCCTCCTGCTTCTGCATCTTCTGCTTCTTCTGCTACTGCCTCTGTTTCTTCTGTTTCTTCTGCTTCCCCTTCTGCTTCTCCTTCTGCTTTTGCTTCTCTTTCTGCTTCTGCTTCTCCTTCTGCTTCTCCAGATTCTGCTTCTTCTGCTTCTCCTGCTTCTCTTTCTGCTTCAGGTTCTGCTTCTGCTTCTTCGGCTTCTTCTGCTTCTCCTGCTGCTGCTTCTTCTGCTTCTCCTGCTTCTCTTTCTGCTTTTCCTTCTGTTTCTGCTTCTCCTTCTGCTTCTGCTTCTTCTCCTTCCTATGTTTCTTCTGCTTCTGCTTCTCCTGCTTCTGCTTCTCCTGCTTCTCGTTGTGCTTCCCTTTCTGCTTCTCCTTCTCCTTCTTCTGCTTCTCCTTATGTTTCTGCTTCTCCTTCTGCTTCTGCTTCAATTTCTCCTTCTGCTTCTCATTCTGCTTCTGCGTCTTCTGTTTCTTCTGCTTCTCCTGCTTCTCCTACTTCTCGTGCTGCTTCTCCTTCTGCGTCTCTTTCTGCTTCTGCTTATCCTTTTGCTTCTCCTACTCCTAATCCTTCTCTTTCGCCTTCTCCTTCTCCTTCTTCTGCTTCTCCTGCTTCTCCTTCTGCATCTTCTTCTGCTTCTGCTTCTGCTTCTGCTGCTTCTTCTGCTTCTGCTTCTCCTTCTTCTGCTTCTCCCTCTGATTCTGCTTCTTATGCTTATTCTTTTTCTTCTGCTTCTGCTTCTCCTGCTTCTGCTTCTCCTGCTTCTGCTTCTTCTGCTTCTACTGCTTCTCCTTCTCCTTCTCCTTCTCCTTCTCCTTCTCCTTCTTCTTCTTCTTCTTCATCTTCTTCTTCTTCTTCTTCTTCTCTCTTCTCTCTCTCTCTCTCTCTACTCTCTCTCTCTCTTCTGCTGCTCTACTTCTCTGCTCTCTCTCTACTGCTACTCTTCTGCTCTAATTCTGCTACAGCTCTCTACTGCTCTC
>NW_012315408.1:0-2064 GCF_000151885.1 Dipodomys ordii
GCTACAACGACTCCTGCTTCCGCTTCTTTTGTTTCTTCTGCTTCTACTTCTGCTTTTGATTCTCTTTTTGCTTCTGCTTCTCCTTCTGCTTCTCATTCTGCTTCTCCAGATACTGCTTCTTCTACTTCTCCTGCTTCAGGTTCTGCTTCTACTTCTTCGGATTCTTATGCTTCTGCTTCTTCTGCTTCCCCTCCTTCTCTTTCTGCTTCTCCTTCTGTTTCTGCTTCTCTTTCTGCTTCTCCTTCTGCTTCTCCTTCTGCTTCTGCTACTTCTCCTTCTTCTGTTTCTTCTTCTTCTGCTTCTCCTGCTTCTCGTTCTGCTTCTCTTCGTCTGCTTCTATTTCTGCTTCTGCTTCTCCTTCTGCTTCTCCAGATTCTGCTTCTTCTCCTTTTCCTGCTTCTCCTTCTGCTTCAGGTTCTGCTTCTGCTTCTTCGGCTTCTTCTGCTTCTGCTTCTCCTGCTGCTGCTTCTTCTGCTTCTCCTGTTTCTCCTTCTCCTTTTCCTTCTGTTTCTGCTTCTCCTTCTGCTTCTGCTTCTTGTCCTTCTCCTGTTTCTTCTGCTTATGCTTCTCCTGTTTCTGCATATCCTGCTTCTCCTTCTGTTGCTCTTTATGCTTCTCCTGCTGCTTTTCCTTCTCCTGCTCCTTCTTCTGCTTCTCTTTCTGCTTCTCCTTCTGTTTCTCCTTCTCCTTCTCCTTCTCGTACTTCTACTTTTCCTTCTGCTTCTCCTTCTGCTTCTGCATCTTCTGCTGCTTCTGCTACTGCGTCTGCTTCTTCTGTTTCTTCTAATTCTCCTTCTGCTTTTCCTTCTGCTTTTGCTTCTCTTTCTGCTTCTGGTTCTCCTTCTGCTTCTCCAGATTCTGCTTCTTCTCCTTCTCCTGTTTCTCCTTCTGCTTCAGGTTCTGCTTCTGCTTCTTCGTCTTCTGCTTCTGCTTCTCCTGCTGCTGTTTCTTCTGCTTCTGCGTCTTCTCCTTCTGCTTTTCCTTCTGTTTCTGCTTTTCCTTCTGCTTCTGCTTCTTCTCCTTCTGTTTCTTCTGCTTCTCCTGCTGCTGCTTGTCCTGCTTCTCGTTCTGCTTCTCTTTCTGCTTCTCCCTTTCCTTCTCCTTCTTCTTCTGCTTCTCCTTCTGCTTCAATTTCTCCTTCTGCTTCTCATTCTGCTTCTGCGTCTTCTGTTTTTTCTGCTTCTCCTGCTTTTGCTTCTTCTGCTTCTCGTGCTGCTTCTCCTTCTGCTTCTCTTTCTGCTTCTGCTTATCTTTCTGCTTCTCCTACTCCTAATCCTTTTCTTTTGCCTTCTCCTTCTTCTGCTTCTGCTTCTCCTGCTGCTTCTGCTTCTGTTTATTCTACTATTTCTGTTTCTTCTGCTTCTGCTTCAGATTGTGATTCTTGTTTCTCCTTCTGCTTCAGATTCTGCTTCTGCTTCTTCTGCTTCTTCTGTTTCTTCTTCTTCGGCTTCTCCTGCTTCTTCTGCTTCTCCTGCTTCTCTTTCTGCTTCTCCTTCTTCTTCTGCTTCTCCTTCTGCTTCTGCTTCTGCTCTTCTCCTTCTTCTGTTTCTTTTGCTTCTGTTTCTTCTTCTTCTGTTTCTTCTGATTCTACTTCTACTTCTGCTTCTCCTTCTTCTCCTTCTCTTTCTGCTTCTACTTATACTTCTTCTGATTCTCCTGCTTCTCCTTCTTGTTCTCCTTCTGTTTCTGCTTCTCTTTCTGCTTCTGCTTCTCCTTCTGCTGCTCCTTCTCCTTCTGCTTCTCCCTCTGATTCTGCTTCTTATGCTTATTCTTTTTCTTCTGCTTCTGCTTCTCTTGCTTCTGCTTCTTCTGCTTCTACTGCTTCTCCTTATGCTTCTCCTTCTCCTTATGCTTCTTATTCTTCTTCTTCTTCTTCGTCGTCGTCTTCTTCTTCTTCTTCTTCTTCCTCTTCTTCTTCTTCTTCTTCTTCTTCTTCTTCTTCTTCTTCTTCTTCTTCTTCTTCTTCTTCTTCTTCTTCTTCTTCTTCTTCTTCTTCTTCTCTTTCTTTTGATTCTGCTTTTCCTGCTTAAAATCAGCTTCTACTGCTTCTCTTTCTGCTTCTCA
>NW_012315409.1:0-2064 GCF_000151885.1 Dipodomys ordii
TCACCTTATTTTGCTTCTCCTTTTGCTTCTGCTTCTTCTGCTTTTCCTGCTTCTCCTCCTGCTTCTGTTTCTTCTGCTTCTCCTGCTTCTCCTTCTGCATCTTCTTCTGCTTCTCCTTCTCCTTCTTCTGCTTCTCCTTCTGATTCTCCTTTTGCTTCTTCTTCGTCTGCTTTACCTGCGTATCTTTCTGCTTCTCCTTCTGTTTCTCCTTCTCCTTCTTGTTCTTCTGCTTTTCCTTCTGCTTCTGCTACAACTGCTTCTGCTTCTACTTCTTCTGTTTCTTCTGCTTCTCCTTCTGCTTTTGATTCTCTTTCTGCTTCTGCTTCTCGTTCTGCTTCTTATTCTGCTTCTCCAGATTCTGCTTCTTCTGCTTCTCCTGCTGCTCCTTATGCTTCAGGTTCTCCTTCTGCTTCTTCATATTCTTATGCTTCTGCTTCTCCTGCTTCCGCTTCTTCTGCTTTCCCTCCTTCTCTTCCTGCTTCTCCTTCTGTTTCTGCTTCTCCTTTTGCTTCTTCTTCTTGTCCTTCTTGTGTTTCTTCTGCTTCTGCTTCTCAAGTTTCTGCATCCCTGCTTCTCCTTCTGCTGCTCTTTCTGCTTCTCCTGCTGCTTTTCCTTCTCCTGCTCCTTCTTCTGCTTCTCTTTCTGCTTCTCCTTCTGTTTCTCCTACTCCTTCTCCTTCTCGTTCTTCTCCTTTTCCTTCTGCTTCTGCATCTTCTGCTTCTTCTGCTAATGCCTCTGCTTCTTCTGTTTCTTCTGCTTCCCCTTCTGCTTCTCCTTCTGCTTTTGCTTCTCTTTCTGCTTCTGCTTCTCCTTCTGCTTCTCCAGATTCTGCTTCTTCTGCTTCTCCTTCTGCTTCAGGTTCTGCTTCTGCTTCTTCGGCTTCTTCTGCTTCTGGTTCTCCTGCTGATGCTTCTTCTGCTTCTCCTGCTTCTCTTTCTGCTTTTCTTTCTGTTTCAGCTTCTCCTTCTGCTTCTGCTTCTTCTCCTTCCTATGTTTCTTCTGCTTCTGCTTCTCCTGCTTCTGCTTCTCCTGCTTCTCGTTGTGCTTCTCTTTCTGCTTCTCCTTCTCCTTCTTCTGCTTCTCCTTCTGCTTCTGCTTCTCCTTCTGCTTCTGCTTCTGCTTCAATTTCTCCTTCTGCTTCTCATTCTGCTTCTGCGTCTTCTGTTTCTTCTGCTTCTCCTGCTTCTGCTTCTCCTGCTTCTCCTACTTCTCGTGCTGCTTCTCCTTCTGCGTCTCTTTCTGCTTCTGCTTATCCTTTTGCTTCTCCTACTCCTAATCCTTCTCTTTCGCCTTCTCCTTCTCCTTCTTCTGCTTCTCCTTCTGCATCTTCTTCTGCTTCTGCTTCTCCTTCTTCTCCTTCTGCTGCTTCTTCTGCTTCTGCTTCTCCTGCTTCTGCTTCTCCCTCTGCTTCTGCTTCTTATGCTTATTCTTTTTCTTCTGCTTCTGCTTCTCCTGCTTCTACTGCTTCTCCTTCTCCTTCTCCTTCTTCTTCTCCTTCTCCTTCTTCTTCTTCTTCTTCTTCTTCTTCTTCTTCTTCTTCTTCTTCTTCTTCTTCTTCTTCTTCTTCTTCTTCTTCTTCTTCTTCTTCTTCTTCTTCTTCTTCTTCTTCTTCTTCTTCTTCTTCTTCTTCTTCTTCTTCTTCTTCTCTTTCTGCTGCTTCTGCTTTTCCTGCTTCTTCTTCTTCTACTGCTTCGCTTTCTGCTTCTCCTTCTGCTTCTGCTTCTCCTTCTGCTTCTATTGCTTCTGTGGCTCTTCCTTCTCCTTCTCCTACTTCTCCTTCTCCTTCTGCTTCTGCTTCTTCTGCTTCTCCTGCTGCTCCTTCTGCATCTTCTTCTCCTTCTGCTTCTCCTTCTGCTGCTTCTTCTGCTTCTGTTTCTCCTTCTGCTTCTCCTTCTGCTTCTTCTGCTTCTCCTTCTGCTTCTCCTTCTGTTTCTCCTTCTCCTTCTTGTTCTTCTGCTTTTACTTTTGCTTCGCCTTCTGCTTCTGCTGGAACTGCTACTGCTTCTGCTTCTTCTGTTTCTTCCGCTTCTCCTTCTCCTTTTGATTCTCTTCTGCTTCTGCTGA
>NW_012315410.1:0-2064 GCF_000151885.1 Dipodomys ordii
CTTTTCCTCTCCTTCAGATACTACATTCTGACTCTTCGACATCTCTATTCTCTACTCTGATCTCCTGATACTACATCTCTACTCTCTTTCTACTTCTCATCTACATCTACTTCTCATCTGCTCAATCTCATCACTATATCACTACATCTACTTCTCCCAATCTACTTCTTCTGCTTCTCCTTCCTTTCCTCTACTTCTGCTTCTCCTTCTCCTTCTTCTGCTTCTCTTTCTACTTCTGCTTCTTATGATTCTCCAACTAATCCTTCTTCTTCTCCTTCTGTTTCTACTTCTCTTCCTGCTTCTTCATCTCCTTCTGCTTCACCTTCTGCTGCTCCTTCTCCTTCTTCTGTTTCTCCCTCTGCTTCTGCTTCTGCTTCTTATGCTTCTTCTTTTTCTTCTGCTTCTGCTTCTCCTGCTTCTGCTTCTTATGCTTCTACTGCTTCTACTTCTCCTGCTTCTTCTGCTTTTACTTCTCTTTTTGCTTCTGCTTCTCGTGCTTGTTTTTCTGCTTTTTCTGCTGCTTCTCCTTCTGCTGCTTCTTCTCCTTCTCCTTCTGCTTCTCTTTTTGCTTCTCCTTCTGCTTCTGCTTCTTCTGTTTCTAGTACCCGAATTTCTGGTTCTACTTCTTCTGCTGCTTCTCCTTCTGCTTCTGCTTCTACTTCTGCTTCTGTTTCTGCTTCTTCTGCTTCTTCTCTTTCGGCTTCTCCTGCTTCTGCTTCTTGTGCTTCAACTGCTTCTCTTTCTGCTTCTCATTCCGCTTCTGCTTCTCTTTCTGCTTCTGCTTCTCCTCCTTCTCCTTCTCCTACTTCTGCTTCTCCTTCAGCTTTTGTTTCTTCTGCTTCTCCTGCTTCTCCTTCTGCATCTCCTTCTGTTTGTGCTTGTCCTTATGCTTCTCCTGCTGCTTCTGCTTCTCCTTCTCCTCCTCCTTGTTTTGCTTCTACTTTTGCTTCTGCTTCTTCTGCTTTTCCTGCTTCTCCTTCTGCTTCTGCTTCTTCTGCTTCTCCTGCTTCTCCTCTGCATCTTCTTCTGCTTCTGCTTCTCCTTCTCCTTCTTCTACTTCTCCTTTTGCTTCTCCTTCTGCTTCTTCTTCTTCCGCTTTACCTGCTTCTCTTTCTGCTTCTCCTTCTGCTTCTCCTTCTGTTTCTCCTTCTCCTTCTCCTTCTTGTTCTTCTGCTTTTTCTTCTGCTTCTCCTTCTGCTTCTGCTACAACTGCTACTGCTTCTACTTCTTCTGTTTCTTCTGCTTCTCCTTCTGCTTTTGATTCTCTTTCTGCTTCTGCTTCTCCTTCTGCTTCTCATTCTGCTTCTCCAGATTCTGCTTCTTCTGCTTCTCCTGCTTCTCCTTCTGCTTCAGGTTCTGCTTCTGCTTCTTCGGATTCTTATGCTTCTGCCTCTCCTGCTTCTGCTTCTTCTGCTTAACCTCCTCTTTCTGTTTCTGATTCTCCTTCTGTTTCTGCTTCTCCTTTTGCTTCTGCTTCTTGTCCTTCTCGTGTTTCTTCTGCTTCTGCTTCTCCTGTTTCTGCATCTCCTGCTTCTCCTTCTGCTGCTCTTTCTGCTTCTCCTGCTGCTTTTCCTTCTCCTGCTCCTTCTTCTGATTCTCTTTCTGCTTCTCCTGTTTCTCCTTCTTCTTCTCCTTCTCGTTCTTCTGCTTTTCCTTCTGCTTCTCCTTCTGCTTCTGCATCTTCTGCTTCTTCTGGTACTGCCTCTGCTTCTTCTGTTTCTTCTGCTTCTCCTTTTGCTTCTCTTTCTGCTTCTGCTTCTCCTTCTGCTTCTCCAGATTCTGATTCTTCTGCTTCTCCTGATTCCCCTTCTGCTTCAGGTTCTGCTTCTGCTCCTTCGGCTTCTTCTGCTTCTGCTTCTCCTGCTGCTGCTTCTTCTGCTTCTCCTGCTTCTCTTTCTGCTCTTCCTTCTGTTTCTGCTTCTCCTTCTGCTTCTGCTTCTTCTTCTTCTTCTGTTTCTTCTGCTTCTGCTTCTCCTGCTTCTGCTTCTCCTGCTTCTCGTTCTGCTTCTCTTTCTGCATCTCTTTCGCCTTCTCCGTCTTCTTCTTCTGCTTCTCCTGCTGCTT
>NW_012315411.1:0-1099 GCF_000151885.1 Dipodomys ordii
GAGAGAGGGACAATTATTAGCTGCTTAATATTGATTTTCTTGCGTTTACTTCTCACTCGTAGCGTCAGTGACTTTGACTGGAAATGATGTGTGCACAGTGCAGGGCACATAATGTAGGCTGACCTATGACAGGTGCTCCTCTTTCCTTCTCGCTTTCTGTTGTGAGAGCTGACCCTGACATCTTTCTGGCTCAAGGCCAGCGCTCTGGAGCCGCAGCCTCACTTCCATTTTGGGGGTGGTTTATTGGAGACAGGTATCTCGCGGGGGCTTTCCTGCCCAGGCTGGCTTCGAACCGCGATCCTCAGACCTCAGCTTCCAGAGTAGCTAGGATGGATGACCACACTCCTCAAGCAACTCCCGCCAGCGCCGCCCCGCCTCCTGCCGGCTTCCGGGATGAGTGCGCATGCTCCGTCCTCCTCGTCTTCTGACCACGTGACCGAGCAGACTCCGCCCCGTCCAAACATGGCGGCGCCCAGAAGCTCCGGCCGCACGTGAGAGAGATTTGACCACCGGGGCTCCGGGACTGCGGCCTGGGAGCCACTTTCTCCTCCCCACCTTCGGCTGCCTCCTTTCGACCCCACCAGAGCCCCTCGCGGGCCGCACCCCCCCCCCCGCAGCCATGAAGACAAAGCCTGTTTCCCACAAGACGGAGAACACGTACCGGGTAAGCGCGGGAGCGTGGGTCCGGGGCTGGCGGTGGCCGCTGCCTGTGCGGTGAGGGGCGGCGCGGGGCTGCGGGGCGCGGCGGGGCGCGGGCCCAGCGGCAGCCCCCCGCACCGGGGTCGTTATCCCGAACGGGAGGGAGGAGGGAGGAGGAGGGAGGGGTGTGGACGCCAGCTTCCGCCTCTGGTTTGGGTCCTAGTTGGTCCTTTGGGGAAATTCCACTGAGGCCGTAGCTAAAATTCATTATCCCAGGAGATGGCCGGGCTGCGAATCTGCCCTGCTCGTTTGTCCATAAAGAAGTGGGGAAAGGATGATTGAGACCAGGGGGGTGGTGGGAGTGGCCGAGGAAGAGAAGTGACTTCCAGCTCGGTGCTTGCCCGCACAGTTTTCTTTTCCGAGACTTGGTTGTCATGTTTTCGCTAGATTCCTTGGGCCC
>NW_012315412.1:0-2064 GCF_000151885.1 Dipodomys ordii
ACTTCTCCAGATACTGATTCTTCTTCTTCTCCTACTTCTCCTTCTACTTCAGGTTCTACTTCTACTTCTTCAGATTCTTATACTTCTACTTCTCCTACTTCTACTTCTTCTACTTCCCCTCTTTCTCTTTCTGCTTCTCCTTCTACTTCTACTTCTTGTCCCTCTCCTGTTTCTTCTGCTTGTTCTTCTCCTGTTTCTGCATTTCCTGCTTCTCCTTTTGCTGCTCTTTCTGTTTCTCCTGCTGCTTTTCCTTCTACTGCTCCTTCTTCTGCTTCTCTTTCTGCTTCTACTAATGTTTCTCCTTCTCCTTCTCCTTCTAGTTATTCTGCATTTCCTTCTGCTACTGCCTCTGCTTCTTCTGTTTCTTCTGCTTCTCCTTCTGCTTTTGCTTTTCTTTCTGCTTCTGCTTCTACTTCTGCTTCTCCAGATTCTGCTTCTTCTGCTTCTCCTGCTTCTCCTTCTGCTTCTGCTTCTTCTGCTTCTCCTGCTTCTCCTTCTGCATCTTCTTCTGCTTCTGTTTCTCCTTCTCCTTCTTCTGCTTCTCCTTCTGATTCTCCTTCTGCTTCTTCTTCTTCTGCTTTACCTGCTTCTCTTTCTGCTTCTCCTTCTCCTTCTCCTTCTGTTTCTCCTTCTCCTTCCTGTTTTTCTGCTTTTCCTTCTGCTTCTGCTACACCTGCTACTGCTTCTACTTCTTCTGTTTCTTCTGCTTCTCCTTCTGCTTTTGATTCTCTTTCTCCTTCTGCTTCTCCTTCTGCGTCTCGTTCTGCTTCTCCAGATTCTGCTTCTTCTGCTTCTCCTGCTTCTCCTTCTGCTTCAGGTTCTGCTTCGGCTTCTTCACATTCTTATGCTTCTGCTTCTCCTGCTTCTGCTTCTTCTGCTTTCCCTCCTTCTCTTTCTGCTTCTCCTTCTGTTTCTGCTTCTCCTTCTGCTTCTGCTTCTTTTCCTTCTCCTGTTTCTTCTGCTTCTGCTTCTCCTGTTTCTGCATCTCCTGCTTCTCCTTCTGCCACTCTTTCTGCTTCTCCTGCTGCTTTTCCTTCTCCTGCTCCTTCTTCTGCTTCTCTTTCTGCTTCTCCTTCTGTTTCTCCTTCTCCTTCTCGTTCTTCTGCTTTTCCTTCTGCTTCTCCTCCTGCTTCTGCATCTTCTGCTTCTTCTGCTACTGCCTCTGTTTCTTCTGTTTCTTCTGCTTTTACTCCTGCTCTCCTGCTTTTGCTTCTCTTTCTGCTTCTGCTTCTCCTTCTGCTTCTCCAGATTCTGCTTCTTCTGCTTCCCCTGCTTCTCCTTCTGCTTCAGGTTCTGCTTCTGCTTCTTGTGCTTCTTCTGCTTCTGCTTCTCTTGCTGCTGCTTCTTCTGCTTCTCCTGCTTCTCTTTCTGCTTTTCCTTCTGTTTCTGCTTCTCTTTCTGCTTCTGCTTCTTCTCCTTCTTCTGTTTTTTTCTGTTTCTGCATCTCCTGCTTCTGCTTCTCCTGCTTCTCGTTCTGCTTCTTTTTTCTGCTTCTCCTTCTCCTTCTCCTTCTGCTTCTCCTTCTGCTTCTGCTTCAATTTCACCTTCTGATTCTCATTCTGCTTCTGCGTCTTCTGTTTCTTCTGCTTCTCCTGCTTCTCCTACTTCTCGTGCTGCTTCTCCTTCTGCGTCTCTTTCTGCTTCTGCTTATCCTTTTGCTTCTCCTACTCCTAATCCTTCTCTTTCGCCTTCTCCTTCTGCTTTTCCTGCTTCTCATGGTGCTTCTGCTTCAGCTTATTCTACTATTTCTGTTTCTTCTGCTTCTGCTTCAGATTGTGCTTCTTCTGCTTCTCCTTCTGCGTCAGATTCTGCTTCTCTTTCTTCGGCTTCTGCTTCTTCTGCTTCTCGTGCTGCTGCTTCTTCTGCTTCTCCTTCTTCTCTTTCTGCTTTTCCTTCTGTTTCTGCTTCTCCTTCTGCTTCTGCTTCTTCTCCTTCTTCTGTTTCTTCTGCTTCTGCTTCTCCTGCTTCTGCTTCTCCTGCTTCTCGCTCTGCTTCCCTTTCTGCTTCTCTTTCAGTTTCTCCTTCTCCTTCTCCTTCTTCTGCTACTCCTTTTCCCGCTGCTTC
>NW_012315413.1:0-2064 GCF_000151885.1 Dipodomys ordii
AAAAAAAAGAAAAACAAAGAGTAACCAAAAAAGTCAAAGCTGTATACCCTGATGTGTCCTGAAAAGATCCAGCAGTATCCCCGCTGTGTCCCGCTGATCCCGCTGTGTCCTCGCTGTGTCCCCAGCTGTGTACCCCACTGTGTTCCGAGTGTCCAAGCTGTATAGACGAAGGGTCCCGATGGGTCCCGCTGAGTAATCCCTGTGTCCCCCAATGTGTCCCGCAGTGTCCCACGCTGAGTATATGCAGTGTCCCGGCTGAGTCCCACTGTGTCCCGCAGTGTCCCAATGGGTCCTCGCTCTGTCCCCCGAGTGTCCCGTAGATCCTCCCTGTGCCCCCGAAGTGTCCCGCTGTGTCCCCCGCTGTGTCCCACTGTGTCAAGCTGTGTCCCAGGCTTTGTGCCGCTGTGTCCTCGATGTGTCCTCCGCTGTGTCCCGCTGTGTCCTGCTGTGTCATGCTGTTTCCCCGCTGCGTCCCCGCTGTGTCCCTCTGTGTACCCCGCTGTGTCCAGCTTTGTCCCCGCTGTGTCTCGCTGTGTCCCACGCTCTGTCCCCCACTGTGTCCCGCTCTGTCCCCCTCTGTGTCCCGCTGTGTCCCCCGCTGTGTCCCACTGTGTCCCCGCAGTGTCACTGCTGTTTCCTGCTGTGTCCCGCTGTGTTCCGTGGTGTCCCTCTTTGTCTCCCGCTGTGTCCCCTGCTGAGACCCCGCTGTGTCAACGCTGTGTCCCCTGTGCCCTGGCTGTGTCCCCCGCTGTCTCCAGGTCTGTACCCCGCTGTGTCTCATGCTTTGTCCCCGCTGTGTCCCACTGTGTCCCGCTGTGTCCCGCTGTGCCCTCACTGTGTCCCCGCTGTGTCCCTGCTGTGTCCCTGCTGTGTCGCCGCTGTGTCCCGCTGTTTCCTGCTGTGTCCTCGCTTTGTCCCACGCTGTGTTCCGCTGTGTCCCGCTCTGTACCCCGCTGTATCCCGCTATGTTCCCGCAGTGTCCCGCTGTGTCCCGCTGTGTCCTCGCTGTGTCCCCCGCTGTGTCCTGTTGTGTCCCCAGCTGTGTACCTCGCTGTGTCCCGCTGTGTCCCCGCTGTATCGAGGCTGGGTCCCGCTGGGTCCCGCTGTGTCCTCCCTGTGTCCCCTGCTGTGTCCCGCTGTGTCCGCCATTGTGTTCCGTTGTGTCTACTGCTTTGTCCCCACTGTGTCCCGCTGTGTCCCGCTGTGTCCTCGCTGTGTCCCACGCTGTGTTCCGCTGTGGCCTCGCTTTTTTCCCCGCTGTGTCCCGCTGTGTACCCCTCTGTGTCCCCCGCTGTGTCTCGCTGTGTCCCCCGCTGTGTCCATGCTCTTTCCCCTCTGTGTCCCGCTGTGTCGCGCTGTGTACTGCTGTGTCCCCCGCTGAGTCCCGCTGTGTCCCCGCTGTGTCCCAATGTGTCTTCGCTCTGTCCCCCGCTGTGTACCGCTGTGTCCTTCCTGTGTCCCATGCTGTGTCCCGCTGTGTCCCGCTGTGTCCCCGCTGTGTCCCCCGCTATGCCCCGCTTTGTCCCCCGCTGTGTCCCGCTGTGTCCTTGCTGTGTCCCCCACTGTGTGCCGCTGTGTCCTCGCTGTGTCCCCCGCTGTGTCGCGCTGTGTCCTTTTGTGTCACGCTGTTTCCCCGCTGTGTCCCCGCTGTGTCCCTCTGTGTACCCCGCTGTGTCCAGCTTTGTCCCCGCTGTGTCTCGCTGTGTCCCACGCTCTGTTCCACATTGTGTCCCGCAGTGTCGCCCGCTGTGTCCCGCTGTGTCCCCCGCTGAGTCCCCGTTGTGTCACCGCTGTGTCCCGCGGTGTCCTCGCTGTGTCCCCTGCTTTCTCCCACTCTCTCCCCCGCTGTGTCTCCCGCTTTGTCCCTGCTGTGTCCCACTGTGTCCCGCTGTGTCCGGATGTGCCCCCACTGTGTCCCGCTGTGTCCTCGCTGTGTTTCCCGCTGTGTCCCGCTGTGTCCCCCGCTGTGTCCCCCGTTGTGTCCTCGCTGTGTCCCCTGCAGTGTCCTGCTGTGTCCCACTGTGTCCCCGCTGTGTCCCGCTGTGTCCCGCTGTGCCCCCACTG
>NW_012315414.1:0-2064 GCF_000151885.1 Dipodomys ordii
TCTTCCAATGATTCTGCTTCTTATGCTTATTACTTTTCTCTGCTTCTGCTTCTCCTCCTCTGCTCTCTGCTTCTACTGCTCTCCTTATGCTCTCCTCTCCTCTCTCTCTCTCTCTCTCTCTTCTCTCTCTCATCACATCGTCATCATCACGTCATCGTCGTCGTCATCATCATCACTTCTTCTCTATCTTCTGCTTCTGCTTTTCCTGCTTCTTCTGGTTCTACTGTTTCTCTTTCTGCTACTCATTCTGCTTCTGCTTCTGCTTCTCCTATTGCTTCTGCTGCTCTTCCTTCTCTTTCTCCTACTTCTACTTCTTCTTCTGCTTCTGTTTCTTCTGCTTCTCCTTCTGCATCTCCTTCTGCTTGTGCTTGTCCTTATGCTTATTCTTCTGTTTCTGCTTCTTCTTCTGCTTCTTCTGCTTCTCCTTCTGCTTCTCCTTCTGCTTCTGCTTCTGTTTCTCCTTCTTGTTCTCGTTCTTCTGCTTTTCCTTCTGCTTCTCCTTCTGCTTCTGCTGCAACTGCTACTGGTTCTTCTGTTTCTTCTGCTCCTCCTTCTGCTTTTGATTCTCTTTCCGCTTCTGCTTCTCCTTCAGCTTCTCATTCTGCTTCTCCATATTCTGCTTCTTCTGCTTCCCCTGCTTCTCCTTCTACTTCAGGTTCTGCTTCTGCTTCTTCGGATTCTTATGCTTCTGCTTCTCCTGCTTCTGCTTCTTCTGCTTCCCCTCCTTCTCTTTCTGCTTCTCCTTCTGTTTCTGCTTCTCCTTCTGCTTCTGCTTCTTGTCCTTCTCCTGTTTCTTCTGCTTCTGGTTCTCCTGATTCTCCACCTCCTGCTTCTCCTTCTTTTGCTCTTTCTGCTTCTCCTGCTGCTTTTCCTTCTCCTGCTCCTTCTTCTGCTTCTCCTTCTGCTTCTGCATCTTCTGCTTCTTCTGCTACTGCCACTGCTTCTTCTGTTTCTTCTGTTCTCCTTCTGCTTCTCCTTCTGCTTTTGCTTCTCTTTCTGCTTTGTTTCTCCTTCTGCTTCTCCAGATTCTGGTTCTTCTGCTTCTCCTGCTTCTCCTTCTGCTTCAGGTTCTGCTTCTGCTTCTTCGGCTTTTTCTGCTTCTGCTTTTCCTGCTGCTGCTTCTTCTGCTTCTCTTTCTGCTTTTCCTTCTGTTTCTACTTCTCCTTCTGCTCCTGCTTCTTCTCCTTCTTCTGTTTCTTCTGCTTCTGCTTCTCCTGCTACTGCTTCTCCTGCTTCTCGTTCTGCTTCCCTTTCTGCTTCTCCTTCTCCTTCTTCTGCTTCTCCTTCTGCGTCTCCTTCTGCTTCTGCTTCTGCTTCAATTTCTCCTTCTGCTTCTCATTCTGCTTCTGCGTCTTCTGTTTCTTCTGCTTCTCCTGCTTCTGCTTCTCCTGCTTCTCCTACTTCTCGTGCTGCTTCTCCTTCTGTGTCTCTTTCTGCTTCTGCTTATCCTTTTGCTTCTCCTACTCCTAATTCTTCTCTTTCGCCTTCTCCGTCTTCTTCTTCTGCTTCTCCAGCTGCTTCTGCTTCTGCTTATTCTACTATTTCTGTTTCTTCTGCTTCTGCTTCAGATTGTGCTTCTTCTGTTTCTCCTGCTTCAGATTCTGCTTCTGCGGCTTCTCCTGTTTCTTCTGCTTCTGCTTCTCCTGCTCCTTCTGCTTCTCCTGCTTCTCTTTCTGCTTCTCCTTCTGCTCCTGCTTCTCCTTCTGCTTCTGCTTCTGCTCTTCTCCTTCTTCTGTTTCTTTTGCTTCTGTTTCTTCTGCTTCTTCTTCTTCTGTTTCTTCTGATTCTACTTCTGCTTCTCCTTCTTCTCCTCTTTCTGCTTCTACTCCTGCTTCTTCTGATTCTCCTTCTTGTTCTCCTTCTGTTTCTGCTTCTCTTTCTGCTTCTGCTTCTCCTTCTGCTGCTCCTTCTCCTTCTCCTTTTTCTGCTTCTCCCACTGCTTCTGCTTCTGCTTCTTTTGCTTATTCTTATTCTTCTGCTTCTGCTTCTCCTGCTTCTGCTTCTACTGCTTCTCCTTATGCTTCTCCTTATGCTTCTCCTTATGCTTCTCCTTATGCTGCTTCT
>NW_012315415.1:0-2064 GCF_000151885.1 Dipodomys ordii
GTACCTAGTTCTTGTCTTATTTCTTTTTGCTCAGGTAGTTTTGTTCTTGTATCACGTTTGGAGTCTATCTGTACTGTTGTTCCCTTTTATTCTTGTATTTTGTTTCCTCTTATCCCTTAGGTTTTTTATTTAATTTTGTTTTTTTTCTTCTTGTTTTTCTCTTTGACGTATGAGATTGAGGTGATGGAGGTGTAGGTGTGTGAGGAGGAGGATGAGAATGAGAAGGCGAACAAAAGGAGAAGCAGTAGAAGCAGAAGAAGCAGAAGCGGAGTAGCAGAAGCAGAAGAATAAGAATAAGAAAAAGAAGCAGAATCAGAGGGAGAAGCAGAAGAAGTAGAAGGTGCAGAAGGAGAAGGAGAAGCAGAAGGAGTATCAGAAGGAGAAGCAGAAGTCGCAGAAGCAGAAGTAGAAGAAGCAGCAGAAGGAGAAGCAGAAGCAGAATAAGATGCAGAAGGAGAAGCAGGAGTAGCAGAAGAAGCAGAAGCAGAAGGAGAAACAGAAGAAGGAGAAGGTGAAGGAGAAGGAAGGGCAGCAGAAGCAATAGGAGAAGCAGAAGGAGGAGCTGAATCAGAATGAGAAGCAAAAAGAGAAGCAGTAGAAACAGAAAAACCAGGAGAAGCAGAAGAAAAAGAAGAAGAAGAAGAAGAAGAAGAAGAAGAAGAAGAAGAAGAAGAAGAAGAAGAAGAAGAAGAAGAAGAAGAAGAAGAAGAAGAAGAAGAAGGAGAAGAAGAAGGAGAAGGAGAAGCTTAAGGGGAAGCATAAGGAGAAGCATAAGGAGAAGCAGTAGATGCAGGAGAAGCAGAAGAAATAGAATAAGCAAAAGAAGCAGAAGCAGAAGCAGTGGGAGAAGCAGAAGAAGGAGAAGGAGAAGGAGCAGCAGAAGGAGAAGCAGAAGCAGAAAGAGAAGCAGAAACAGAATGAGAACAAAAGGAGAAGCAGGAGAATCAGAAGAAGTAGAAGTAGAAACATAAAGAGAAGTAGAAGAAGGAGAAGCAGAAGTAGAATCAGAAGAAACAGAAGAAGAAGAAGAAGAAGAAGAAGAAACAGAAGCAAAAGAAACAGAAGAAGGAGAAAAGCAGAAGCAGAAGCAGAAGGAAAAGCAGAAGCAGAAGGAGAAGCAGAAAGAGAAGCAGGAGAAGCTGAAGAAGCAGGAGAAGCAGAAGCAGAAGAAACAGGAGAAGCCGAAGAAGCAGAAGCAGAATCTGAAGCAGAAGGAGAAACAGAAGAAGCACAATCTGAAGCAGAAGCAGAAGAAACAGAAAGAGTAGAATAAGCAGAAGCAGAAGCACCAGGAGAAGCAGAAGAAGAAGGAGAAGGTGAAAGAGAAGGATTAGGAGTAGGAGAAGCAAAAGGATAAGCAGAACCACAAAGAGACGCAGAAGGAGAAGCAGCACGAGAAGTAGGAGTAGCAGAAGCAGGAGAAGCAGAAGAAACAGAAGACGCAGAAGCAGAATGAGAATCAGAAGGAGAAATTGAAGCAGAAGCAGAAGCAGAAGCAGAAGGAGAAGGAGAAGGAGAAGCAGAAAAAGAAGCAGAACGAGAAGCAGGAGAAGCAGAAGCAGGAGAAGCAGAAAAAGAAAAAAGAGAAGAAGGAGAAGAAGCAGAAGCAGAAGGAGAAGCAGAAACAGAAGGAAAAGCAGAAAGAGAAGCACGAGAAGCAGAAGAAGCAGCAGCAGGAGAAGCAGAAGCAGAAGAAGCCGAAGAAGCAAAAGCAGAACCTGAAGCAGAAGGATAAGCAGGAGAAGCAGAAGAAGCAGAATCTGGAGAAGCAGAAGGAGAAGCAGAAGCAGAAAGAGAAGCATAAGCAGAAGGAGAAGAGGAGGAGAAGCAGAAGAAACAGAAGAAGCAGAGACAGTAGCAGAAGAAGCAGAAGATGCAGAAGCAGGAGGAGAAGCAGAAGGAAAAGCAGAAGAACGAGAAGGAGAAGGAGAAACAGAAGGAGAAGCAGAAAGAGAAGCAGAAGAAGGAGCAGGAGAAGGAAAAGCAGCAGGAGAAGCAGAAAGAGCAGCAGAAGGAGAAGCAGGAGATGCAGAAACAAGAGAAGCAGAAGCAGAAGAAACAGGT
>NW_012315416.1:0-2064 GCF_000151885.1 Dipodomys ordii
TCATACTCTGTTGTGTCAGGCTGTGTCACCGCTGTGTCTCGCTGTGTCCCCTCTCTGTCTCCGATGTCCCCCGCTGTGTCCCCTGCTGTGTCCCACTTTATCCCGCTGTGTCTCCTGCTTTGTCCCGCTGTGTAGCCCTCTGTGTCCCCTGCTGTGTCCCGCTGTGTCCCGCTGTGTACTGCTGTGTCCCACGCTGAGTCCCGCTGTGTCACCGCTGTGTCCCAATGTGTCCCCGCTGTGTCCCCCTCTGTGTCCCGCTGGGTCCCCCCTTTGTCCCCCGCTGTGTCCCGTTGTGTCCCCCTTTGTGTCCTGCTTTGTCCCCTGCTGTGTCCCGCTGTGTACCCCTCTGTATCCCCCACTGTGTCCCGCTGTGTCCCCTGCTGTTTCCCCCACTGTGTCCCCCGCTGTGTCACGCTGTGTCCCCTGCTGTGTCCCCTGCTGTGTCCCGCTGTGTACCCCTCTGTGTCCCCTGCTGTGTCGCGCTATGTCCTCCACTGTGTCCTCGCTGTGTTCCCCGCTGTGTCTCGCTGTGTACACCTCTGTGTCCCCTGCTGTGTCCCGCTGTGTCCTGCTGTGTACTGCTGGGCCCCCGCTGAGTCTCCCTGTGCCCCCACTGTGTCCCGTTGTGTCCACAGCTGTGTACCAAGCTTTGTAACGCTGTGTACCCACTGTATCGACGCTGTGTCCCACTGGGTCTCGCTGTGTCCTCACTGTGTTCCCCGCTGTGTCCTGCTGTGTCCCCTGCTGTGTCCCCCACTGTGTCCTGCTGTGTCTCCGCTGTGTCCCCCGCTGTGTTCCCCGCTGTGTCCCGCTGTGTCCCCCGCTGTGTCGCGCTGTGTCCCCCGCTGTGTCCTCACTGTGTTCCCCGCTGTGTCCCACTGTGTACACCTCTGTGTCCCACTGTGTCCCGCTGTGTACTGCTGTGTCCCCCGCCGAGTCCCCATGTGTCCCCGCTGTGTCCCAATATGTCCTCGCTGTGTCCCCTGCTGTGTTCCGCTGAGTCCCGCTGTGTCCCCCGCTGTTTTCCTCCGCTGTGACCTGCTGTGTCCCCCGCTTTGTCCCGCTTTGTCCCCCCTGAGTCCCCCGCTGTGTCCTGCTGTGTCCCGCTGTGTCCCCCGATGTGTCCCGCTGTGTCCCCCGCTGTGTCCTGCTGTGTCCTCCGCTGTGTCCCCCGCTGTGTCCCGCTGTGTCCCCCGCTGTTTCCCGCTGTGTCACGCTGTTTCCCTGCTGTATCCCCGTTGTGTACCTCTGTGTACCCCGCTGTGTCCAGCTTTGTCCCTGCTGTGTCTCGCTGTGTCCCACGCTGTGTCCCGCTGTGTCCAGCTGTGTCCCCCGCTGTGTCCCGCTGTGTCCCCGCACGGTCACCGCTGTTTACATCTGTGTCCCGCTGTGTTCCGTGTTGTCCCGCTTTGTCCCCCGCTGTTTCCCCCGCTGTGTCCCGCTGTGTCCCGCTGTGTCCTGCTGTGTACTGCTGTGTCCCCCGCTGAGTCCCACTGTGTCCCCACTGTGTCCCAATGTGTCCTCGCTGTGTTCCCCGCTGTGTCCTGCTGTTCCCCCCTGTGTCCCCCGTTGTGTCCCGCTGTGTCTCGCTGTGTCCCACGCTGTTTCCCCAGCTGTGTCCCGCTGTGTACAGCTTTGTTCCGCGCTGTGTCCCGCTGTGTCCCCGCTGTGTCCTCCCTGTGTCCCCCGCTGTGTCCCGCTGTGTCTGCTGCTGTGTCCCCGCTGTGTCCCGCTGTGTCCACGCTGTGTTCCCGGCTGTGTCCCGCTGTGTACCCCTCTGTTTCCCCTGCTGTGTCTCGCTGTGTCCCGCTGTGTACTGCTGTGTCCCCCGCTGAGTCCCGCTGGGTCCCTGCTTTGTACCAATGTGTCCACGCTGTGTCCTCCACTGTGTCCCGCTGTGTCCCCCCTTTTTCCCCCGCTGTGTCCCGCTGTGTCCCCCCCTGTGTCCCGCTGTGTCCACAGCTGTGTACCACGCTGTGTAATGCTGTGTCCCAGATGTATTGATGCTGTGTCCCGCTCTGTCCCACTGGGTACCTCGCTGTGTTCCACGCTGTGACCCGCTGT
>NW_012315417.1:0-2064 GCF_000151885.1 Dipodomys ordii
ACGCCAAGCTAGAGTGAGGAGCAGGGTTGGCTGGCGTAGGATCGGGGGTCCAAAGGAAGTCAATGACCCCGCAACCAGGTGGGTGAGAAATCAGTGCGGGTTGTAAGCCGGATCTGAGCGAGACCACCCCCCCCGCCTTCGGGCTTCCCTGGAGTCCTGCTCCTAATTATCTCTTTAATATCTCTTTATCTTCCAGCCCCTGCTTCCTGACCGGATGGTGATATCTGAAACACTCAGCGGCAACCAGACAGCCAGAGGGGAACGCGAGCCATCCATGCAGGTGGCGTAACCGTCCATCCTCACCCCCCCACCCCCGCAGGCGATTACTCGACCACGACCACGACCTCCGACACCCCCCCGCACCAAAATCCAAATCCCTACCCTCGGAACAAAATAAAACAAATTTGCTTGAATCTCACGCTGCCTTTTGTTTGTAATTGACGCAATAGGCGAAGGGGAGGGATCTCATTTCTGGTGCCTGACGGGGGGGGGGAGAGGGGAGGGGGCGGGGGAATTGGAGAGGAGAGAAGAGGGGGCAGAGGGCATCTCAGTGTATCTGTGTGTGTGCGTGCGTGCATCTTTGAGGAAACTCAAAGATCGGACGCGACAGAGCATGTATGTAGTCCAGCCGGACCAATTCACCACGTCTCTGTCTCTTGTCTCTCTGTTTCTGTTTCTCTATTTCTCTCTCTGTGTCTCTCTTTGTCTCTGTCTGTCTGTCTGTCTGTCTGTCTCTCTCTCTCTCTCTATCTCTCTCTCTCTCGTTTGAATTCTCTCTCCCGCCCGCCCGCCCGCCCGCACTCCCTCCCTCCTTTTCCTCTCGACTTGCCAGTCAATCCTGGGGCTTGAGCTACTGTACTGGCGCTCCAACACACAACGGTCCCACTCTGAGCCTGCCTGCCTGCCTGCCTGCCTATGCATGGGCCCCATACTCCAACGAGGCACATCATCATCCCCACCCCACCCCTTCTCTGAAAAGAAGGCAGTCTCTCTCGGGGCCAGCCAGCATGGGCCGGTTTCCTCAGTCAGTCAGTGCGTGGTTTGTTTGTTCTTTTTTCCCCCATGCATTTCATGAGAGAAAACTGCAATTCACAAAACCACCACTAGATGGCGCGCGTTCGCCGTCGACAAGGTGGATGGGGCGGCGGGAGGGGCAAAACACGGGTCGGGTCAGTCACTCACTCAGTCAGTCAGTCCTCACCTACCCGGCAGTGGGGAGTGAGAGTTCTGACATACACATACATATAGGTTGTTATGATTCATTATTATCATCATTTGCTTTTCCTCTGTCGTAGCCATGACGACGGCGAGGGGGGAGGGCGGGGTTGCGACCGCCAGCCGACGTGTTGCGGAGGGGGAGGGGGAGGGGGAGGAGTCGCTCGTTCCCTGAAAAGATCCGTCTCCCCTCCTCTCCACCATTCTCTCCCTCCCCCAATCCCCCCGCCCCCCCCACCTTCGGGCTTCCCTGAAGTCCTGCTCCTAATTATCTCTTTAATATCTCTTTATCTTCCAGCCCCTGCTTCCTGACCGGATGGTGATATCTGAAGCACTCAGCGGCAACCAGACAGCCAGAGGGGAACGCGAGCCATCCATGCAGGTGGCGTAAGCGTCCATCCTCACCCCCCCCGCAGGCGATTACTCGACCACGACCACGACCTCCGAACCCCCCCCCCCCGCACCAAAATCCACAACCCTACCCTCGGAACAAAATAAAACAAATTTGCTTGAATCTCACGCTGCCTTTTGTTTGTAATTGACGCAATAGGCGAAGGGGAGGGATCTCATTTCTGGTGCCTGACGGGGGGGGGAGGGGGGAGGGGGCGGGGGAATTGGAGAGGAGAGAAGAGGGGGCAGAGGGCATCTCAGTGTATCTGTGTGTGTGCGTGCGTGCATCTTTGAGGAAACTCAAAGATTGGACGCGACAGAGCATGTATGTAGTCCAGCCGGACCAATTCACCACGTCTCTGTCTCTTGTCTCTCTGTTTCTGTTTCTCTATTTCTCTCTCTGTGTCTCTCTTTTGTCTCTGTCTGTCTGTCTGTCTGTCTGTCTCTCTCTCTCTCTCT
>NW_012315418.1:0-2064 GCF_000151885.1 Dipodomys ordii
GGTGTGTTGCTGTGTCCACCGCTGTGTCCCGCTGTGTCCAGCTGTGTCCCCGCTGTGTCCCGCTGTGTCCCGCTGTGTCCCCGCTATGTGCCTGCTGTGTCCCGCTGTGTCTCCCGCTTTGTCCCGCTGTGTCCCACTGTGTCCCCGCTGTGTCCGGCTGTGTCCCGCTGTGTCCCCGCTGTGTGGCCGCTCTGTCCCGCTGTGTATCCCGCTGTGTCCAGTTGTGTCACCGCTGTGTCTCGCTGTGGCCACTCTCTGTCTCCGCTGTCCCCCGCTGGGTCCCCCGCTGTGGCACGCTGTGTCCCGCTGTGTCCCCCGCTTTGTCCTGCTGTGTCTCGCAGTGTCCCCGCTGTGTCCCGCTGTGTAACACTGTGTCCCGTGGTGTCCCACTTTGTCCCACGCTGTGTCCCCCGCTGAGTCCCCTCTGTGTCGCCTCTGTGTCCCCCTGTGTCCTCGCTGTGTGCCCCGCTGTCTCCCGCTTTGTCTCCCGCTGTGTTCCGCTGTGTCCCGCTGTGTACCCCGCTGTGCCCAGTTTTGTCTCCGCTGTGTCTCGCTGTGTCCCACGCTCTGTCCCACACTGTGTCCTGCCTTGTCCCGCGCTGTGTCCCGTTGTGTCCCCCGCTGTGTCCCGCTGTGTCCCCCGCTTAGTCCCCGCTGGTTCACCGCTGTGTCCCGCTGTTTCCTCGCTGTGTCCCCTGCTGTCACCCTCTCTGTCCCCTGCTGTGTCTCACGCTTTTTCCCCGCTGTGTCCCACTGTGTCCCGCTGTGTCCGGCTGTGCCCCCACTGTGTCCCGTTGAGTCCACAGCTGTGTACCACACTGTGTAACGCTGTGTCCCTGCTGTATCGACGCTGTGTCCCGCTGTGTCCCGCTGTGTCCTCGCTGTGTTTCCCGCTGTGTCCTCGCTGTGTCCCCCGCTGTGTCCGGCTGTGTCCCTCCCTGTGTCCCCCGCTGTGTCCCGCTGTGTCCAGCTGTGTCCCTCCCTGTGTCCCCCGCTGTGTCCCGCTGTGTCCCGTGCTGTGTCCCGCTGTGTCCTCGTTGTGTCACCCGTTGTGTAGTGCTGTGTCCCTCTGTGTCCCCCGCTGTGTCCCCAGCTGTGTCCCCGCTGTGTCCCGCTGTGTCCACCGCTGTGTCCCTGCTGTTTCCCGCTGTGTCCCGCTGTGTCACCGCTGTCCCCCACTGTGTCCTGCTGTTTCCCCCACTGTGTCTCGCTGTGTCCCGCTGTGTCCCCCGTTGTGTCCCGCTGTGTACCCCGCTGTGTCCCGTCTGTGACCACCGCTGTTTCCCCGCTGTGTCCCCACTGTGTCCGGCTGTGTCCCCAGCTGTGTCCCCGCTGTGTCCCACTGTATCCTGCTGTGTCACTGCTGTTCACCTCTGTGTCCCACTGTGTCCCACTGTGACCCCGCGGTGTCCCGTTGTGTCCCCTCTGTGTTCCCTCTGTGTCCCTCTGTGTCCCGCTGTGTCCCCGCTGTTTCCCCTTGTGTCCCCCACTGTGTCCCGCTGTGTTCCCCGCTATGTTCCCCTCTGTGTCCCCCACTGTGTGGGCTGTGTCCCCCGCTGTGTCCCCCGCTGTGTCCTGCTGTGTCCCCGCTTATCCCGCTGTGTCCCGCTGTGTCCGACGCTGTGTCCCGCTGTGTCCCGCTGTGTCCCTTCTGTGTTCCCGATGTGTCCTGCTGTGTCCCCTCTGTGTTCCTGCTGTGTCCCCTCTGTGCCCCACTGTGTCCCGCTGAATGCTCGCTGTGTCCCTCGCTGTGTCCCCGCTGTGTCCCACTCTGTGTCTCTCTGTGTCCACCGCTGTGTCCCAGCTGTGTTCCCACTGTGTCCCCCGCTCTGTCCACCGCAGTGTCCCGCTGTGTCCCTTGCTGTGTCCCGCTGTGTCCCACTGTGTCCCCGCTGTGTCCCGCTCTTGTCCCGCTGTGTCCTCTCTTGTCCCCGTCTGTGTCCCTCTGTGTCCCCCTGCTTTGTCCCCCGCTGTTTCCCGTTGTGTCCCCATTGTCCCCCGGTGTGTCCCCACTTTTCCCCGCTGTGTTCCCCGCTGTGTCCCGCTGTGTCCCTCTGTGTCCCG
>NW_012315419.1:0-2064 GCF_000151885.1 Dipodomys ordii
TGTCCCCAGTGTTCCGCTGTGTCCCGCTGTGTCCCCACTGTGTCCTCAACTAGTCCCGCTGTGTCCCCGCTGTGTACCCCGCTGTGTCATGCTATGTTCCCGCAGTGTCCCCGCTGTGTCCCGCTGTGTCCCGCTGTGTCCTCGCTGTGTCCCCCGTTGTGTACCCCACTCTTTCCCGCTGTGTCCCCCCGCTGTGTCTCTGCTGTGTCCCCGCTGTGTCCCGCTTTGTCCTGCTGTGTACTGCTGTGTCCCCCGCTGTGTCCTGCTGTGTCAAGCTGTTTCCCCGCTGCGTCCCCGCTGTGTCCCTCTGTGTACCCCGCTGTGTCCAGCTTTGTCCCTGCCGTGTCTCTCTGTGTCCCCCGCTGTGTCCCGCTGTGTCCCCCGCTGAGTCCCCGCTGTGTCCTCGCTGTGTCCCGCTGTGTCCCCCGCTGTGTCCCGCTGTGTCCCGCTGTGTCCTTGCTGTGACCCGCTCTGTCCCCACTGTATCGACGCTGTGTCCCGCTGTGTTCCGCTGTGTCCTCGCTGTGTTCCCCGCTGTGTCCCGCTGTGTACCCCTCTGTGTCTCCCGATGTGTCCCGCTGTGTCCCCCGCTCTGACCTGCTGTGTCCCGCTTTGTCCCCCACTGTGTCCCTGCTGTCTCCCCGGTGTGTCCCACTGTGTCCCGCTGTGTACTTCTGTGTCTCCCGCTGAGTTCCGCTGTGTCCCGCTGTGTCCCCAGTTTGTGCCCGCTGTGTCCCTCTGTGTACCCCGTTGTGTCAATCTGTGTCCCCGCTGTGTCCCGCTGTGTCCCCTGTCCCCTGCTGTCCCCCGCTGTGTCCCCCGCGGTGTCCCGCTCTGTCTCGCTGTGTCCCTGCTTTGTCCCGCTTTGCCCCTGCTGTGTCACCGTTCTGTCCCGCTGTGTCACACTGTGTCCCGTGTTGTCCCGCTTTTTCCCCCGCTGTGACCTCGCTATGTTCCCAGCTGTGTCCCGCTGTGTACCACTCTGTGTCCCCCGCTGTGTCCCGCTGTGTACCCGCTGTGTCCCTCTATGTTCCCTCAGTGTCCCAGCTGTGTCCCGCTGTGTCCTCGCTGTGTCCACTGCTGTGTCCCGTTGTGTCCCCAGCTGTGTACCCCACTATGTCCCGGGGTGTCCCCGCTGTATCGACGCTGTGTCCTGCTGGGTCCCGCTGGGTCCCCCGATGTGTCCCTTTGTGTCCCCAGCTGTGTACTCCGCTGTGTCCCGCTGTGTACCCCGCTGTGTCCCGCTATGTTTCCGCAGTGTCCCCGCTGTGTCCCGCTGTGTCCTCGCTGTGTCCCTGCTGTGTCCCTGCTGTGTCCCGCTGTGTCCCGCTGTGTCCCGCTGTGTCCTCGATATGTCCCACGCTGTGTTCCGCTGTGTCCCCCGCTGTGTCCCGCTGTGTCCCGCTGTGTCCCCCGCTGTGACCCGCTGTGTCCCGCTGTGTCCCCCGCTGTGTCCCCACTGTGTGCCCTCTGTGTCCCGCTGTGTACCCCGCTGTGTCCAGCAGTGTCCCCGCTGTGTCCCGCTTTGTCCCCTCTCTGTCCCCTGCTGTCCCCCGCTGTGTCCCCCTCTGTGTTCCCACTGTGTCCCGCTGTGTTGCCCGTTTTGCCCCGCTGGGCCCCTGCAGTGTCCCCGCTGCGTCCTATTGTGTCACACTGTGTCCCGTGTTGTCCTGCTTTGGACCCCGCTGTGACTTCGCTGTGTTTCTCGCTGTGTCCCGCTGTGTACCCTTCTGTGTCTCCCGATGTGTCCCGCTGTGTACCCTGCTGTGTCCAGCTGTGTCCTCGCTGTGTCCCCCGCTGTCTCCTGCTTTGTCCCACGCTGTGTCCCGCTGTGACCCGCTGTGTCCTCGCTGTGTCCCCCGCTGTGTCCCGCTGTGTCCACTGCTGTGTCCTGCTGTTTACCCCGCTGTGTCCCGCTTTGTCCCTGCAGTGTCCCCACTGTGTCCCGCTGTGTCCCGCTGTGTCCCACTGTGTCCCGTGGTGTCCCAGTTTGTCCCCCGCTGTGTCCCCTGGTGAGTCCCTGCTGTGTCAACAAAAAAAGTCCCCCACTGGTTCCCGCTGTGT
>NW_012315420.1:0-2064 GCF_000151885.1 Dipodomys ordii
TCTACTGCTTCTCCATATGTTCCCGTTATGCTTCTCCTCATCTCCTCATCATCATCCTCTCCTCGTCTTCGTCTTCATCATCATCGTCATCATCATCCTCTTCATCATATCGTCTTCATCATCTTCTCCTCCTCCTTCTTCTTCTTCTTCTTCTTCTTTTTCTTCTTCTTCGTCTTCTCCTTCGTCTTCTTCTTCGTCGTCTTCTTCCTCTTCTTCTTCTTCTTCTTCTTCTTCTTCTTCTTCTTCTTCTTCTTCTTCTTCTTCTTCTTCTTCTTCTTCTTCTTCTTCTTCTTCTTCTCTTTCTTCTGCTTCTGCTTTTCCTGCTTCTTCTGCTTCTCTTTCTGCTTCTCATTCTGCTTCTGCTTCTCCTTCTGCTTCTCCTATTGCTTCTGCCGCCCTTCCTTCTCCTTCTCCTTCTCCTACTTCTGCTTCTCCTTCTGCTTTTGCTTCTTCTGCTTCTCCTGCTTCTCCTTCTGCATCTTCTTCTGCTTCTGCTTCTCCTTCTGCTGCTTCTTCTGCTCCTGCTTCTCCTTCTTCTGCTTCTCCTTCTGCTTCTCCTTCTGCTTCTCCTTCTGCTGCTCCTTCTGCTTCTCGTTCTGCTTCTGATTCTCCTTCTGCTCTTCCTACTCCTAATCCTTCTCTTTCTCCTTCTCCTTCTTCTTCTTCTGCTTCTCGTTCTGCTTCTGCTACTGCTTCTTCTGCTTGTTCTGTTTCTTCTGCTTCAGGTCCTGCTTCTGCTTCTTCAGCTTCTTCTGTTTCTTGTGCTTCTGCTTCTTCTGCTTCTACTTCTCTTTCTGCTTCTGCTTCTCCTGCTTGTTTTTCTGCTTCTTCTGCTGCTTCTCCTACTGCTGCTTCTTCTACTTCTCCTTCTGCTGCTTCTTCTACTTCTCCTTCTGCTTCTCTTTTTGCTTCTCTTTCTGCTTCTCCAGATTCTGCTTCTTCTGCTTTTCCTGTTTCTCCTTCTGCTTCAGGTTCTGCTTCTGCTTCTTCGGCTTCTTCTGCTTCTGCTTCTCCTGCTGCTGCTTCTTCTGCTTCTCCTGCTTCTCTTTCTGCTTTTCCTTCTGTTTCTGTTTCTGCTTCTGCTTCTGCTTCTGCTTCTTCTCCTTCTGTTTCTTCTGCTTCTGCTTCTCCTGCTTCTGCTTCTCCTGCTTCTCGTTCTGCTTCTCTTTCTACTTCTCCTTCTCCTTCTTCTGCTTCTCCTTCTGCTTCTGCTTCTCCTGCTTCTGCTTCAATTTCTCCTTCTGCTTCTCATTCTGCTTCTGCGTCTTCTGTTTCTCCTGCTTCTCCTGCTTCTCCTACTTCTCGTGCTGCTTTTCCTTCTGCGTCTCTTTCTGCTTCTGCTTATCCTTTTGCTTCTCCTACTCCTAATCCTTCTCTCTCGCCTTCTCCGTCTTCTTCTTCTGCTTCTCCTGCTGCTTCTGCTTCTGCTTATTCTACTATTATTGTTTCTTCTGCTTCTGCTTCAGATTGTGCTTCTTCTGTTTCTCCTTCTACTTCAGATTATGATTCTGCTTCTTCGGCTTCGCGTGTTTCTTCTGCTTCAGCTTCTCCTGCTTCTTCTGCTTCTCCTGCTTCTCCTTCTGCTTCTCCTTCTGCTTCTGCTTCTCCTTCTGCTTCTGCTTCTGCTCTTCTCCTTCTTCTGTTTCTTTTGCTTCTGTTTTTCTGCTTCTTCTTCTTCTGTTTCTTCTGATGCTACTTCTGCTTCTCCTTCTTCTCCTTCTCTTTCTGCTTCTACTTCTGCTTCTTCTGATTCTCCTGCTTCTCCTTCTTGTTCTCCTTCTGTTTCTGCTTCTCATTCTGCTTCTGCTTCTCCTTCTGCTGCTCCTTCTCCTTATCCTTCTTCTGATTCTCCCCCTGCTTCTGCTTCTGCTTCTTCTTTTTCTTCTGCTTCTGCTTCTCCTGCTTCTGCTTCTTCTGCTTCTACTTCTTCTCCTTATGTTTCTTCTTATGCTTCTTCTTCTTCTTCTTTTTCTTCTTCTTCGTCTTCTCCTTCGTCTTCATCTTCGTCATCTCTCTCTTCTCTCTCTCTCTCTCTTCTCTCTCTCTCTCTCTCTCTTTTCTCTC
>NW_012315421.1:0-2064 GCF_000151885.1 Dipodomys ordii
GCTTTTGCTTCTCTGCTTCTCGTTCTGTTTCTCTTTATGCTTCTCGTCTGCTTCTCCTTCTTCTGCTTCTACTACTGCTTCTGCTTCTCCTTTTGCATCTTCTTCTGTTTTAATTTCTCCTCTTCTGCCTTTCATTATGCTTCTGCTTCTCCTGCTTCTGCTCCTTCTGCTTCTCCTGCTTCTCCTTCTCCTTCTCTTTCTGCTTCTGCTTATCCTTCTGTTACTCCTACGCCTTATCCTTCTCTTTCTCCTTCTCCTTCTTCTGCTTCTCCTGCTGCTTCTTCTGCTTCTTCTGCTTTTTCTGTTTCTTCTTCTTCTGCTTCAGCTTCTGCTTCTTCTGCTTCTCCTTCTGCTTCTGCTTCTCCTTCTGCTTCTGCTTCTGCTCATCTCCTTCTTCTGTTTCTTCTGCTTCTGCTTCTCTTGCTTCTTCTTCTTCTGCTTCTCCTACTTCTCCTTCTGCTTCTCCGTCTCATTCTCCTTCTCCTTCAATTTCTCCTTCTTGTGCTTCTCATTCTTCTTCTGCTTCTGTTTCTCCTGCTTCTGCTTCTTCCGTTTCTCCTTCTGCTTCTACTTCTGCTTCTCTTTCTGCTTCTTATTCTGCTTCTGCTCCTCCTACTCCTAATCCTTCTCTTTCTCCTTCTTCTTCTTCTGCTTCTCGTTCTGCTTCTGCTTCTTCTGCTTGTTCTGTTTCTTCTGCTTCTGCTTTTCCAGCTTCTTCTGCTTCTGCTTTTCCAGCTTCTGCTGCTTCTGCTTCTCCTTCTGCTTCAGGTTCTCCTTCTGGTTCTTGGGCTTCCTCTGTTTCTTCTGCTTCTGTTTCTCCTGCTACTGCTTCTTCTGCTTCTCTTTCTGCTTCTCCTTCTGCTTCTCCTTCTGCTTCAATTTCTCCTTCTGCTTCTCATTCTGCTTCTGCGTCTTCTGATTCTCCTGCTTCTCCTGCTTCTGCTTCTCTTGCTTCTCCTACTTGTCTTGCTGCTTCTCCTTCTGCGTCTCTTTCTGCTTCTGCTTATCCTTTGGCTTCTCCTACTCCTAATCCTTCTCTTTCGCCTTCTCCTTCTTCTTCTTCTTCTGCTTCTCCTGGTGCTTCTGCTTCTGCTTATTCTACTATTTCTGTTTCTTCTGCTTCTGCTTCAGATTGTGTTTCTTCTGTTTCTCCTTCTGCTTCAGATTCTGCTTCTGCTTCTTCGGCTTCTCCTGTTTCTTCTGCTTCTGCTTCTCCTGCTTCTTCTGCTTCTCCTGCTTCTCTTTCTGCTTCTCCTTCTGCTTCTGCTTCTCCTTCTGCTTCTGCTTCTGCTCTTCTCCTTCTGTTTCTTTTGCTTCTGTTTCTTCTGCTTCTTCTTCTTCTGTTTCTTCTCATTCTACTTCTGCTTCTCCTTCTTCTCCTCTTTCTGCTTCTACTTCTGGTGTTCTGATTATCCTGGTTCTCCTTCTTGTTCTCCTTCTGTTTCTGCTTCTCTTTCTGCTTCTCCTTCTCCTTCTGCTGCTCTTTCTCCTTCTCCTTCTTCTGCTTCTCCCACTGCTTCTGCTTCTGCTTCTTTTGCTTATTCTTTTTCCTCTGCTTCTGCTTCTCCTGCTTATGCTTCTACTGCTTCTCCTTATGCTTCTCCTTATGCTTCTTCCTCTTCTTCTTCTTCTTCTTCTTCTTCTTCTTCTTCTTCTTCATCTTCTTCTTCTTCTCTTTCTTCTGCTTCTGCTTTTCCTGCTTCTTCTGCTTCTGCTGTTTCTCTTTCTGCTTCTCATTCTGCTTCTGCTTCTCCTTCTGCTTCTCCTATTGCTTCTGCTGCACTTCCTTCTCCTTCTCCTTCTCCTACTTCTGCTTCTCCTTCTGCTTCTGCTTCTTCTGCTTCTCCTGATTCTCGTTCTGCATCTTTTTCTGCTTCTGCTTCTCCTTCTGCTGCTTCTTCTGCTTCTGCTACTCCTTCTCCTGCTTCTCCTTCTGATTCTCCTTCTACTTCTCTTTCTGCTGCTCCTTCTCCTTCTTCTGCTTCTCCCTCTGATTCTTCTCTTATGTTTATTCTTTTTCTACTGCTTCGCTTCTATGCTTCGCTTCTTCTGCTTCTACTTCTT
>NW_012315422.1:0-2064 GCF_000151885.1 Dipodomys ordii
AGAAGCATGTGAAGCATAATTCTGATTTATCCTGTAGAAATTGAAGAATCCGAAAGCCTTATCTTATGCTGAAGGTGGTATCAGAAGGATTCTCTATTTTGTAGCAGAAAGTAGAAGTATCTGATATATTTAGATTTAGCAGAAGCAGAAGCAACTGGAGATGCAGAATATGAAGAATGTGAAGGTGAAAGATATGGATTAGGTAGTAGGAGTAGCAAATGTATAAGCAGTACCAGTAAGAGTTGCATAAGAAGAAGCAGTATGAGAAGTATTTGTAGCATAAGAAGTAGCAGGTGAATTTGTAGAAACATAAGGCGCAGAAGCAGTATGAGAAGTAGAAGGTGAATTTGAAGCAGAAGCAGAAGGTGATGCTTAAGCAGAAGAAGTAGCAGAAGAAGGTGAAGGACAAGGTGAAGGTGAAAGAGAAGCAGAAAGAGAAGCAGAACGAGAAGCAGGAGATGCTGAAGCTGGAGAAGCTGAAGCAGAAGAAACAGAAGAAGGGGAAGAAGCTGAAAGAGAAGCAGTAACAGAAGGAAAATCTGAAAGAGAAGCAGGAGAAGCAGAAGAAGCAGCAGCAGGAGAAGCAGAAGCAGAAGAAGTTGAAAAAGCAAAAGCAGAACCTGAAGCAGAAGGAGAAGCAGGAGAAGCAGAAGAAGCAGAATCTGGAGAAGCAGAAGGAGAAGCAGAAGCAGAAAGTGAAGCTAAATCAGAAGGTGAAACAGAAGAAACAGATGAAGCAGAGGCAGTATCAGAAGAAGCAGAAGATTCAGAAGCAGAAGGAGAAGCAGAAGGAAAAGCAGAAGAACTAGAAGGAGAAGGAGAAGGAGAAACAGGAGTAGAAGCAGAAAGAGAAGCAGAAGAAGGAGCAGTACAAGGAAAAGCGGCAGGAGAAACAGAAAGAGCAGCAGAAGGAGAAGCAGGAAATGCAGAAACAGGAGAAGAACAAGCAGAAGAAACAGGAGAAGGACAAGAAGCAGAAGCAGAAGGAGAAGCAGAAAGAGAAGGAGGGGAAGCAGAAGAAGCAGAAGCAGGAGAAGCAGAAGCATAAGAATCCGAAGAAGCAGAAGCAGAACCTGAAGCAGAAGGAGAAGCAGGAGAAGCAGAAGAATCAGAATCTGGAGAAGCAGAATGAGAAGCAGAAGGAGAAGCAGAAGCAGAAAGAGAATCAAAAGCAGAAGGAGAAGCAGAAGAAACAGAAGAAGTAGAAGCAGTAGCAGTTGTAGCAGAAGCAGTAGGAAAAGCAGAAGGAAAAGCAGAAGAACAAGAAGGAGAAGGAGAAACAGAAGGAGAAGCTGAAGGAGAAGCTGAAAGAGAAGCTGGTAAAGCTGAAGAAGAAGCTGAAGGAGAATCAGAAGGAGAAGCAGAAGAAAGAGAAGGAGAAGCAGAAGAAGATGCAGAAGAAGAAGATGCAGAAGGAGAAGCAGAAGAAGCAGAAGCAGAAGGAGAAGCAGGAAAAGCAGAAGAAGCAAAAGCAAAAGAAGGAGAAGGAGAAGCAGAGGCAGAAGAAGAAGCATGAGGACAAGCTCAAGCAGAAGGAGATGCAGAAGGAGTATTAGGAGAAGCAGAAGAAGCAGAAGCTGAAAGAGAAGCAGAAGTAGGAGAAGGAGAAGGAGGAGAAGCAGAAGCAGAAGGAGAAGCAGAAGCAGAATGAGAAGCAGAAAGAGAAGCAGGAGGAGGACAAGAAGCAGAAGCAGGAGAAGCCGAAAGAGAAGAAGCAGAAACAGAAGCAGAAGGAGAAGCAGAAGCAGAAGGAGAAGCAGCAGAAGAAGTAGAAGCAGAAATTCAGGCAGCAGAAACAGAAGAAGCAGAAGCAGAAAGAGAAGCCAAAAGAGAAGCAGAAGGGGAAGTAGAAATAACAGCAGAAGAAGCAGAAAAACAAGCAGGAGAAACAGAAGCAGGAAGAGAAGTAGAAGCAGAAGAAAAAGAAGAAGCAGTAGAAGCATAAGAAGCAGAAGCAGGAGAAGCAGAACCAGAAGAAAAAGAAGAAGCATAAGAAGCAGAAGCAGAGGGAGAAACAGAAGAAGGAGAAGGAGCAGCAGAAGGTGAAGCAGAAGGAGATGCAGA
>NW_012315423.1:0-2064 GCF_000151885.1 Dipodomys ordii
TCATGTCCTCCGCTGTGTCCCCCACTATTTCCCCACTGTGACCCGCTGTGTCCCGCAGTGTCCCTGCTGTGTCCTCGCTGTATCCGCAGCTGTGTCCCACTGTGTCCTCCGCTGTTTCCCGCTGTGTCCTCCTGTGTCCCGCTGTGTCTTCGCTGTGTCCTTCTGTATCCCACTGTGTCCCCTGCTGTGTCCCGCTGTGTCCTCGCTGTGTCCCGCTGTGTCCCCCCTTTGTCTCCGCTGTGTCCCGCTGTGTCCATTGTGTGTCCACGTTGTGTAACCGCTGAGTCCCTCTGTGTCCCCGCTGTGTCCCACTGTGTCACCCGCTGTGTCCCCGCTGTGTCCCCGCTGTGTCACCGTTGTGTCCTGCTGTGTCCCTGCTGTGTCCCGCTGTGTCCCGCTGTGTCCCCGCTGTGTCCCGCTGTGTCCCCGCTGTGTCCCGCTGTGTCCCTGCTGTGTCCCGATGTGTACCGCTGTGTCTGCCTCTGTGTACCCCTCTGTGTCACCCGCTGTGTCCTTTGATGTGTCCCCAGCTGAGTCCGGCTGTGTCCCCCGCTGTTTACCGCTGTGTCCCCCACTGTGTCCCCCGTTTTGTCCCCGCTGTGTCCCTGATCTGTCCCGCTGTGTCCGCTGTGTCCCTCTGTGTCGCCCCCTGTGTCCCCGCTGTTTCGCACTGTGACCCCCGCGCTGTCCAACTGTGTCCCTGCTGTCCACCGGTGTGTCCCATCTGTCCCGCGCTGTGTCTCGCTGTGTCCCGATGTGTCCTGCTTTGTCACTGCTGTGTCTCGCTGTGTCCCGCTTTGTCCACACTGTGTCCCCCGCTGTGTCCCTGCTGTGTCCCTTTGTGTCCCGCTGTGTACCACGCAGTGTCCTGCTGTGTCGCCCGCTGTGTCCCGCTGTGTCCCTCTGTGTCCCCACTGTGTCTCGCTATATCCCCGCTGTGTCCCCTGCTGTGTCCGGCTGTGTCCCAGGCTGTGTCTTCCTTTGTGTCCTGCTCTTTCATGCTGTGTCCCGCTGTGTCCTTGCTATGTCCCCATTTGTGTCCCGCTGTGTCCTCGCTGGGTCCCCCGCTGGGTCCCGCTGTGTCCCCATGTTTCACGCTGTGTCCTCGCTGTGTATCCCTCTGTGTCCCGCTGTGTCCTTGCTGTGTCCCCCACTGTGTCCCCACTGTGACCCGATGTATCCCTGCTGTGTCCCACGCTGTGTCCCGCTGTGTCCCGGCTGTGTCCCCCGCTGTGTCCCGCTCTTTCCCGCTGTGTCCCGCTGAGTCCTTGCTGTGTCTCCATTTGTGTCCCGCTGTGTACTCTCTGTGTCCCCCGCTGTGTCCCGCTGTGTCCCCATGTGTCACGCTGTGTCTTCTCTGTGTATCCTTCTGTGTCACTCTGTGTCCTCGCTGTGTCCCACACTGTGTCCCCGCTGTGACCCGCTGTGTTCCTTCTGTGTCCCTGCTGTGTCCCGCTGTGTCCCGCTGTGTCCCGCTGTGTCCCGCTGTGTCCCCGATGTCCCCTGCTGTGTCCCGTTGTGTCCCCGCTGTCTGCATGTGTGTCCCCGCTGTTCCCCGCTGTGTCCCGCAGTGTTCCCCGCTGTGTTCCCCGCTGTGTCCCGCTATGTCCTCGCTGTGTCCCCGCTGAGTCCCGATCTGTCCCGCTGTGTCCCGCTGTGTCCGCCTCTTTTTCCGCCTCTGTGTCCCCCGCTGTATCCTGCTGTGTCCCTGCTGTGTCCCTCTGTGTCCCTGGTGTGTCCTCGCTGTGTAACTGCTATGACCCTCTGTGTCCCCGCTGTGTCCCACTGTGTCCCGCAGTGTCCCCGTATGTCCCCTCTGTGTCCTCGCTGTATCCCCTGCTGTGTCCCACTGTGTCCCCTGCTGTGTCCCCACTGTGTCCCCGCTGTGTCTTAGCTGTGTCCCGCTGTGTCCCCGTTGTTCCCCGGTTTGTCCCCACTGTCCCCCGCTGTGTCCCTCGCTGTGTACCTCTGTGTCCCGCTCTGTCCTCGCTTTGTCCCCGCTATGTCCTGCTAGTGTCCCTGCTTTGTCCGTGCTGTGTTCCACTCTCTCCCGCTGTGTGCAGC
>NW_012315424.1:0-2064 GCF_000151885.1 Dipodomys ordii
TCACCGCAGTGTCCCCGCTGTGTCCCGCTGTGTCCTACTGTGTCCCGTGGAGTCCCGCTTTTTTCCCTCTATGTCCCCTGCTGAGTCCCCTCTGTGTCCCTGCTGTATCCAGCTGTGTCCTCGCTGTGTCCTCTGCTGTCTCCCGCTTTGTCCTACGCTGTGTCATACTGTGTCCCAATGTGTCCCTGCAGTGTCCCCCGCTGTGTCCCGCTGTGTCCCGCTGTGTCCCCCGCTGTGTCCTGCTGGGTCCCGCTGGGTCCCCGCTGTGTCTCCGCTGTGTCCCGCTGTGTTCCCCGCTGTGTCCTTCTTTGTCCCTGCTGTGTACCCCGCTGTGTCCCGCTGTGTCCCCCACTGTGTCCCGCTGTGTCCCCTGCTGTGTCCCCACTGTGTCACGCTGTGTTTCGCTGTGTCCGGCTGTGTCCTCGCTCTGTCTCCCTCAGTGTCCACCTGGGTCACGCTCTGTCCCCTCTGTGTCCCTCTGTGTCCAGCTCTGTCCCCGCTGTGTGTCCGCTGTGTCCCGCTGTGTACCCTTCTGTGTCCAGCTGTGTCCCCTCTGTGTCCCGCTGTGTCCATTCTCTGTCCCCCGCTGTCCACCGCTGTGTCTCCTGGCTGTGTCCCGCAGTGTCCCCGCTGTGTCCCACTGTGTCCTACTGTGTCCCATGGTGTCCCACTTTTTTCCCTCTATGTCCCCTGCTGAGTCCCCTCTGTGTCCCCGCTGTGTCCAGCTGTGTCGTTGCTGTGTCCTCTGCTGTCTCCCGCTTTGTCCCACGCTGTGTCCTACTGTGTCCCACTGTGTCCCTGCTATGTCCCCGCTGTGTCCCGCTGTGTCCCGCTGTGTCCCCCGCTATGACCCGCTATGTCCCCTGCTGTGTCCCCGCTGTGTCACGCTATGTCCTCGCTGTTTCCCCCGCTGTGTCCCCGCTGTGTCCCCGCTGTGTCCCGCTGTGTCCCCCGATGTGTCCCGCTGGGTCCCGCTGTGTCCCCCGCTGTGTCCCGCTGTGTCCCCGCAGGTTCACCGCTGTTTCACGCTGTGTCCTGCTGTGTTCCGTGGTGTCCCGCTTTGTCCCCCGCTGTGTCCCGCTGTGTCCACTGCTGGGTCCCTCTGTGTCCCGCTGTGTCTCGCTGTGTCCTGCTGTGTCCTCGCTTTGTCCCATGCTGTGTTAAGCTGTGTCCTCCCTGTGTCCCCCGCTGTGTACCGCTGTATCCCCCGCTGTGCCCCGCAGTGTCGCGCTGTGTCCCGCTGTGTCCCGCTGGTTCCCCCGCTGTGTCCCGCTGTGTCCCCCGCTGTGCCCCGCAGTGTCCCGGTGTGACCCGCTCTGTCCCCCACTGTGTCCCCGCTGAGTCCTCTATGTGTCGCCACTGTGTCCCGCTGTGTCCTCGCTGTTTCACCTGCTGTCTCCCGCTTTGTCCCAAGCTGTGTCCCGCTGTGTCCCGCTGTGTCCTCGCTGTGTCCCCCGCTGTGTCCTGCTGTGTTCCCGCTGTGTCCCAAGCTGTGTCCCGCTGTGTCCCGCTGTGTGCCCCGCTGTGTCCCACTATGTTCCCGCAGTGTCCCCGCTGTGTCCCCGCTGTGTCCTCGCTGTGTTCCCGCTGTGTCCCGCTGTGTTCCCCGCTGTGTCTCGCTGTGTCTACTGCTGTGTCCCCACTGTGTCCCGCTGTGTCTCGCTGTGTCCCGCTGTGTCCTCGCTGTTTCCCACGCTCTGTTCTGCTGTGTGCTCTCTGTGTCCCCCGCTGTGTCCCGCTGTGTCCCACTGTGTCCTCGCTGTGTCCCCCTCTGTGTCCCGCTGTGTCCTCCGCCGTGTCCGGCTGTGTCCCGCTGTGTCCCGCTGTGTCCCGCTGTGTCCCGCTTTGTACCCCACTGTGTCCCGCTGTGTCCCCGCAGTAACCCCGCTGTGTCCCGCTGTGTCCCACTGTGTCCCGTGGTGTCCCGCTTTTTCCCCCGCTGTGTCCCTGGCTGAGTCTCGATGTGTCCCCACTGTGTCCTCTCTGTGTCCCCCGCTGTGTCCTGCTCTGTTCCCCAATGAGTCTCCTGTTTTGTCCCCGCTGTGCCCCGCTGTGTCCCGCTGT
>NW_012315425.1:0-2064 GCF_000151885.1 Dipodomys ordii
CGGGACACAGCGGGGGACACAGCGGGACACAGCTGGGGACACAGCAGAACACAGTGCGGGACAGAGCGTGGGATACAGCGAGACACAGCGGGGACCAAGCTGGAAACAGCGGGGTACTCAGCGGGACACAGTGGGGACACAGCGGGACACAGCGGGTCCCAGCAGGGACACAGCGGGACACAGCGGGACACAGTGGGGGACACGTCGGGGGACACAAAGGGACACAGCGGGGGACAGAGCGGGACACAGCATTGGTCACAGCGGGACACAGCGGGGGACAGAGCGGGACACAGCGGGGAACACAGCAGGGGACACAGCGGGACACAGCTGGGGACACAGCTGGACCCAGCAGGGGACCCAGCGGGACACAGCGGGGGACACAGAGGGAAACAGAGGGACACAGCGAGGACAACGCGGGGACACAGCAGGACAGAGCGGGGGACAAAGCGGTAGACAGCGGGGGACACAGTGAGGACACAGCAGTACATAGTGGGTACACAGAAGGGACTCAGCGGGGGACACAGCGGGGGACAAAGTGGGACACCAAGGGACACAGTGGGACACAGCGGTGACACTGCGGGGACACTGTGGGACAAAGCGGGGGACACAGCGGGACACAGCAGGACCGAGCGGGGGATACAGCAAGGACACAGCGGGACTAAGCTGGACACAGCGGGACACAGCGGGGACACAGCAGGGACACAGCAGGAGACACAGCGAGGACACAGCAGGACATAGCAGGGAAAGAGCGGGACACAACGGGGACACAGCAGTGGACACAGCGAGACACAGCGAGGGACACAGCGGGACACAGCGGGGGACACAGCGGGGGACACAGCGGGACACAGGCAAACACAGCGGGGGACACAGGTGCGACACAGCGGGACACAGCGGGGACACAGCGGGACTCAGCGGGGGACACAGCAGTACACAGCAGGACACAGCAGGACACAGCGGGATACAGTGGGGGACACAGCGGGACACATAGGGGGACACAGAGGGGTACACAGTGGGACACACCTGGGAACACAGCGAGGACCCAGCGGGACTATGCGGGAAACAGCGTCAATACAGTGGGGACACAGTGGGACACAGCGGGGTACACAGCTGGGCACACAAAGGGACACATCGGGGGACACAGCGAGGTCACAGCGGAACACAGCGTGGGACACAACGAGGACACATTGGGACACAGCAGGGACAAAGCAGTAGACACAGCGGGACACAGCGGGGGAAACAGCGGGACACAGCGGGGGACACAGCGGAACACAGTGCGGGACAGAGCGTGGGACACAGCCAGACACAGAGGGGACCAAGCTGGACACAGCGGGGTACTCAGCACGACACAGCGGGGACACAGCGGGGACACAGCGGGACACAGCGGGTCCCAGTAGGGACACAGCGGGACACAGCGGGGACACAGCGGGACATAGCGGGGGATACAGCGAGGACACAGCGGGACACAGCAGGGGACACAGCGAGGACAGAGCAGGACATAGCGGGGAAACAGCAGGACCCAACGGGGACACAGCAATGGACACAGCGGGACAAACGGGGAACACAGCGGGACACAGCGGGACACAGCGGGGAACACAGCGGGACACAGCGAGGGACACAGCGGGACACAGCGGGCGACACAGGGGGACACAGCGGGGACACAGAGGGGACACAGCAGGACACAGCGGGTCCCAGCAGGGACACAGCGGGACACAGCTGAACACAGCGGGGGATACAGGTAGGACACAGCGGGACACAGCGGGGACACAGTGGGACACAGCGGGGACAAAGCCGGGGATACAGTGGGGGACAGAGTGGGACAGAGCGGGACACAGCGGGACACAGTGGGAGACACAGCGGGACACAGAGGGGGACACAGAGGGGTACACAGCGGGACACAGCGGGGAACACAGCGAGGACAGAGCGGGAACACATCGGGACACAGCGGGTTAGACAGCTGTGGACACAAAGGGACACATCGGGGGACCGAGCGAGGACACAGCGGAACACAGCGTGGGACACAGCGAGGACACAGCGGGACACAGCGGAACACAGTGGAACACAGCG
>NW_012315426.1:0-2064 GCF_000151885.1 Dipodomys ordii
TCGCTGTGTCCCAGCTGTGTCCCGCTGTGGCCCCGTTGTTCCCCGGTTTGTCCCCACTGTCCCCCGCTGTGTCCCTCGCTGTGTACCTCTGTGTCCCACTTTGTGCTCTCTTTGTCCCCGCGATGTCCTCCTGTGTCCCCGCTGTGTCCCTGCTGTGTTCCAGTCTCTCCCGCTGTGTGCGGCTCTGTGTCCCCCGCTGTGTCCCCCGTTGTGTCCCGCTGTATCCCGGTGTGTCCCCCTTTGTCCCCCGCTGAGTCCCGCTGTTTCCCACTGTGCCCCTGCTGTGTCACCGCTGTGATCCACTGTGTACCCCGCTGTGTCCCAATGTGTCCGGCTGTGTGCCCCCTTTGTTCCCCTCTGTGTCCCGCTGTGTCCACCGCTGTGTCCCGCTGTGACCCCGCTGTCCGCCGCCCGCTGTGTCCCGCTGTGTCCTTGATGTGTCTCGCTGTGTCCCCGCTGTGTCTCTGCTGTGTCCCGCTGTGTCCCTGGTGTGTCCTCGCTGTGTAACTGCTGAGTCCCTCTTTGTCTGCGCTGTGTCCAACTGTGTCCCCCGCTGTGTCCCCGCTATGTCCCCTCTGTGTCCTCCTGTGTCCCGCTGTGTCCTCCGATGTGACCCGCTGTGTCCCCCGCTGTGTCACCGCTGTGTCTCCTCTGTGTCCCTCTGTGTCCCGCTGTGTCCTTGCTGTGTCCCCATTTGTGTCCCACTGTGTCCTCTCTGTGTCCCCCACTGTGTCCAGCTGTATGCCTCTGTATCCCGCTGTGCTCTCTGTGTATGCCTCTGTATCCCGCAGTGTCCCGCTGTGTCCCGCTGTGTGCCTGCTGTCCCCAGCTGTGTCCCTACTGTGTCCCGCAGTGTCCCGCTGTGTCCCCGCTGTTTTCCCGCTGTGTCCCGATGTGTACCGCTGTGTCTGCCTCTGGGTACCCCGCTGTGTCCTGTTGTGTCCCCCGCTGTGGCCCGCTGTGTCCTCGCTGTGTCCCCCGCTGTTTCCCGCTGTTTCCCCTGCTGTGTCACCCGCTGTGTCCTTTGATGTGTCCCCAGCTGAGTCCCGCTGTGTCCCCCGCTGTTTACCACTGTGTCTGCCTCTGTGTACCCCACTGTGTCCACCTGTGTCCCCGCTGTTTCCCACTGTGACCCCCGCGCTGTCCTGCTGTGTCCCCGTTGTCCACCGGTGTGTCCCCTCTGTCCCCCGCTGTGTCTCGCTGTGTCCCGATGTGTCCCGCTGTGTCCCTGCTTTGTCACTGCTGTGTCTTGCTGTGTCCTGCTGTGTCCACGCTGTGTCCTGCTCTGTCCCAGGCTGTGTCCCGCTGTGTCCCCCGCTGAGTTCCGCTCTGTCTGCCTTTGTGTACCCCGCTGTGTCCCGCTGTTTCCCCGCTGTGTCCCCCTGTGTCTCCCTGCTGTCCCCCGCTGTGTCCACACTGTGTCCCGCTGTGTCCCCCGCTGTGTCCCCGCTGTGTCTCCCTGATGTCCCCCGCTGTGTCGCCTCTGTGTCCCGCTGTGTCCCGCTGTGTCCTCGCTGTGTCCCCGCTGTTTCCCGCTGTGTCCTGCTGTGTCTGGCTGTGTCCCCGCTGTCCCCCGCTGTGACCCCTGCTGTGTCCCCGCTGTGTCCAGCTGTGTCCCGTTTTGTCCCGCTTTGTCCCGCTGTGTCCCCGCTTTGTCCCCCGCTTTGTCCCCGCTTTGTCCCGCTGTGTCCCGCTGTGTCCCCCGCTGTGTCCCGCTGTGTCCGCTGCTGTGTCCCCCGCTGTGTCCCGCTGTGTCCCGTTGTGTCCTTGCTGTGTCCCCGCTTTGTCCTGCTGTGTCCCTCTGTGTGCCCGCTGTCCCCTGCTGTGTCCCCTGCTGTGTCCCCCGCTGTGTTCCCGCTGTGTCCCCGCTGTGTCCCCGCTGGGTCACGCTGTGTCTCGCTGTGTCCCCGCTGTGTCCCCGCTGTGTCCCGCTGTGTCCCTGGTGTTTCCTAACTGTGTAACCGCTGAGTCCCTCTGTGTCCCCGCTGGGTCCCACTGTGTCCCCTGCTGTTTCCCAGCTGTGTCCCGCTGTGTCCTCGCTGTGTCCCCCGCTGTGTCCTGCTG
>NW_012315427.1:0-2064 GCF_000151885.1 Dipodomys ordii
TTCTTTATCCCGCTGTGTCCTACACTGTGTCCCCCACTATTTCCCGCTGTGATCCGCTGTGTCCTGCAGTGTCCTGCTGTGTCCCCGCTGTCTCCCAATGTGTCCCCCGCTGTTTACCCAGCTGTGTCCCCGCTGTGTCCTCCTGTGTCCCGCTGTGTCCTCGCTGTGTCTTTCTGTATCCCGCTGTGTCCCCCGCTGTGTCCCCCACTATTTCCCCACTGTGACCCGCTGTGTCCATGCTGTGTCCCCCGCTGTGTCCCGCTGTGTCCCCGGGTGTGTCCCCAGCTGTGTCCCTCTCTCTCCCGCTGTTTCCCGCTGTGTCCTTGCTGTGTCCCCATTTGTGTCCCGCTGTGTCCTCGCTGGGTCACCCGCTGTGTCGCGCTTTGTCCCCATGTGTCACGCTTTGCCCCACTATGTCCCCCAGTGTGTCCCCACTCTGTCCCGGCTGTGTCCCCGCTGTGTCCCACTGTGTCCTGGTGTGTCCCGTGGTGTCCCGCTTTGTCCCGCGATGTGTCCCCGGCTGTGTCCCGCTGTGTCCCCGCTGTGTCCCCCACTGTGTCCCGCTGTGTCCTGCTGTGCCCACGCTGTGTCCCCGCTGTGTGCCGTTGTGTCCCCGCTGTGTCCCATTTTGTCCCGCTGTATCCTGCTGTGTCCTCTCTGTGTCCCCCGCTGAGTCCTGCTGTGTCCCAGGCTGTGTCCCGCTGTGTCCCGCTGTGTCCACGCTGTGTCCCCCCTGTGTCCCTCCCTGTGTCCCGCTGTTTCCCGCTGTGCCCCCGCTGTGTCCCCACTTTGTCCCCCGGTGTATCCCATTGTTTCCCCGCTGTGTCCCCCACTATGTCCCGCTGTGTTCCGCTGTGCCCCCTCTGTGTCCCCGCTGTGTCCCGTTGTGTCCCCGCTGTGTCCAGTTGTGTCCCGCTGTATCCCGCTGTGTCCTCTCTGTGTCCCCCGCTGAGTCCCGCTGTGTCCCACTGTGTCCCGCTGTGTCCCTCTTTGTCTCCGCTGTGTCCCCAGCTGTGTCCCTCTGTGGCCCGCTGTGTCCTCATTGTGTCCACCGCTGTGTCCCGCTGTGTCCCCCGTTGTGTCCGCCGCTGTGTCCCGCTGTGTCCCCCGCTGAGTCCCAATGTGTCATGCTGTGTCCCCGCTGTGGCTCGCTGTGTCTCCCGCTGTGTCCTGCTGTGTCCCCGCTGTGTTCGCCGCTGTGTCCCGCTTTGTCCCCATTGTGTCCTAGCTGTTTCCCTCGCTGTGTCCCAGCTGTGTCCCGCTGTGTCCCTTGTTGTGTCCCGCTGTGTCCCGCTGTGCCACCCACTCTGTCCCCCGCTGTGTCTCGCTGTGTCTCCACTATCCCACGCTGAGTCCCTTCTTTGCCCTGCTATGTCCTCGCTGTGTCTACCGCTATGTCCCGCTGTGTCCCGTTGTGTCCCCGCTGTGGCCGTTGTGTCCCGCTGTATCCCGCTGTGTCCTCTCTGTGTCCCCCGCTGTGTCCCGCTGTGTCCCAGGCTGTGTCCCGCTGTGTCCTGTATGTGTCCCCATTGTGTCCCGTTGTGTCCCGCTGTATCCTGCTGTGTCCTCTCTGTGTCCCCCGCTGTGTCTTGCTGTGTACCAGGCTGTGTCCCGCTGTGTCTTGCTGTGTCGCGCTGTGTCCCCGCTGTGTCCCGCTGTCTCCCGATGTGTCCTGCTGTGTTCACCTATGTGTCCCCTGCTGTGTCCCGCAGTGTCCCCGCTGTGTCCCCGCTGTGTCCCGTTGTGTCCCGCTGTGTCCCCGCTGTGTCCCCTCTGTGTCCCACTGTGTCCCTGGTGTATGCTGGCTGTGTAACCTCTATGTCCCTCTGTGTCCCCGCTGTGTCCCATTGTGTCCCGCAGTGTCCCCCTATGACCCTGCTGTGTCCTCGCTGTGTCCTTCTGTATCCCGCTGTGTCCCCCGCTGTGTTCCCCACTATTTCCCCGGTGTGACCCGCTGTGTCCCGCAGTGTCGCTGCTGTGTCCTCGCTGTACACCAGCAATGTCCCACTGTGTCCCCCGCTGTGACCCGCTGTGTCCCGCTGTGTCCCCCACTGTGTTCCCCGC
>NW_012315428.1:0-2064 GCF_000151885.1 Dipodomys ordii
CGGGACAAGTCGGACCCAGCGGGGGACACAGCGGGACATAGTGGGGAACAAAGCGGGACACAGTGAGACATAGCGGGGACACAGTGGGGGACACAGAGGGACACAGCTGGGGACACAGTGGGGACACAGCGAGGACACAGGGGAACACAGTGGGACACAGCAGGGGACCTAGCGGGACAATAGCGGGGGAAAATAGAGGACACAGTGGGACACAACGGGACACAGCGCGACACAGCGGGGATACAATGGGACACAGAGGGACACAGAGGGGGACACAGCAGGACACAGTGGGGGACACAGCGGGACACAGTGGGGCACAGCGGGGACACACATGGGGAAAACGGGGACACAGCCTGACACAACGGGGACACAGCGGGACACAGCGAGGGACAGAGCGAGACCCAGCGAGGGACAGAGCGTGGGACAGAGCGAGGACACAGCGGAGCACTGCGGGGGACACAGCGAGGGACAAAGAGGGGACAAAGCGGGGCCACAGCGGGTCACAGCGAGGACACAGCGGGGGACACAGCTGGACACAGCGGGACACAGCGAGGACACAGAGGTGGACACAGCGGGGACACAGCGGGACACAGCGGGGGATACAGCGGGACACAGCAGGACACCGCGGGACACAGCGGGGGACACAGGGGAACACAGCGGGACACAGCAGGACACAGCAGGAGGACACAGCGGGGACACAGCAGGGAAATAGCGGGACACAGCGGGGGACACTGTGGGGACACAGCGGGACACAGTGGGGGACACAGCTGGAAACAGCGGGACACAGCGGGGGACACAGCGGGACACAGCGCAAGACACAGCGGAGGACAGAGCGGGACACAGCGGAGGACACAGCGAGGAAACACCGGGACACAGTCTGACACAGCGGGGACACAGCGGGGACACAACGGGACACAGAGGGACACAGCAGGAAACAGCGGGACACAGCGGGACACAGGAGTACAAAGCGGGGGACACAGCGGGACACACCAGAGGACACATTGGGGGACACAGCGGGACACAGTGGAGGACACAGCAGGGGACACAGCGGGACACACCCCGGGACACAGTGGGGAAAAAGCAGGACACAGCGGGGACACAGTCGGACACAACGGGACATAGGGGGACACAGCGGGTTCACAGCGGGACACAGTGCGGACACAGAGGGACACAACGGGGGACACAGCAGGGACACAGTGGGACACAGCGGGGACACAGCAAAGGACACAGCGGGACACAGCGGGGACACAGCGAGGGACACAGCGGGACACAGCGGGGACACAGAGGGGGACACAGCGGGATCCAGGGGGGGACAAGGTAGGACACAGCAGGACACAGCGGGGGACACAGCAATGGACACAGCGGGACACAGCGGGGGACAAGCGAGCACACAGTGGAACACAGCGGGACCAAGCAGGGACACAGCGGGGACACAGCGGGGGACCCAGTGTGGGACACAGTGGGACAAAGCGGGGGACACATTGGAGGACACAGTAGGGACACAGCGGGGACACAGCGGGGAAACATCAGAGACACAGCGGGACACAGCAGGGGACAGCGGGACACAGCGGGACAGAGAGGGGGACAGCGGGGACACACATGGGGACAACGGGGACACAGCCTGACACAGCGGGGACACAGTGGGACACAGTGTTGGACCCAGCAGGACCCAGCAAGGGACACAGCGGGGGACAGAGCGAGGACACAGCGGAGCACCGCGGGGGACACAGCGGGGGAGAAAGAGAGGACAAAGCGGGGACATAGCGGGACACAGCGAGGACACAGCGGGGGACACAGCTGGACACAGCGGGACACAACGGGGACACACAGGTGGACACAGCGGGGAAACAGCGGGATACAGTGGGGGAAAAAGCGGGACACAGCAGGGACACATTGGGGGACGCAGCGGAACACAGCGGGACACAGCGGGACACAGAGGGGAGACACAGCGGGGACACAGCAGGGAAACAGCAGGCCACAGCGGGGGACACAGCCGGACACAGCGGGGACACAGCGGGACACAGGGGGGACACAGCGGTGGACACAGCGGGGACACAGCTGGAC
>NW_012315429.1:0-2064 GCF_000151885.1 Dipodomys ordii
GTTTCTTCTGCTTCTGCTTCTCCTGCTTCTGCTTCTCCTGCTTCTCGTTGTGCTTCTCTTTCTGCTTCTCTTTCTGCTTCTATTTCTGCTTCTCTTTCTGCTTCTCCTTCTCCTTCTTCAGCTTCTCCTTCTGCTTCTGCTTCTCCTTCTGCTTCAATTTCTCCTTCTGCTTCTCATTCTGCTTCTGTGTCTTCTGTTTCTTCTGCTTCTCTTGCTTCTGCTTCTCCTGCTTCTCCTACTTATCGTGCTGCTTCTCCTTCTGCGTCTCTTTCTGCTTCTGCTTATCCTTTTGCTTCTCCTACTCCTAATCCTTCTCTTTCGCCTTCTCCTTCTTCTTCTTCTGCTTCTCCTGGTGCTTCTGCTTCTGCTTATTCTACTATTTCTGTTTCTTCTGCTTCTGCTTCAGATTGTGCTTCTTCTGTTTCTCCTTCTGCTTCAGATTCTGCTTCTGCTTCTTCGGCTTCTCCTGTTTCTTCTGCTTCTGCTTCTCCTGCTTCTTCTGCTTCTCCTCCTTCTCTTTCTGCTTCTCCTTCTGCTTCTGCTTCTCCTTCTGCTTCTGCTTCTGCTCTTCTCCTTCTTCTGTTTCTTTTGCTTCTGTTTCTTCTGCTTCTTCTTCTTCTGTTTCTTCTGATTCTACTTCTGCTTCTCCTTCTTCTCCTTCTCTTTCTGCTTTTTCTGATTCTCCTCCTTCTCCTTCGTGTTATCCTTCTGTTTCTGCTTCTCTTTCTGCTTCTGCTTCTCCTTCTGCTGCTCCTTCTCCTTCTCCTTCTTCTGCTTCTCCAAGTGCTTCTCCTTCTCCTTCTTCTTCTTCTTCTTCTTTTCTTCTTCTTCTTCTTCTTTTTCTTCTTCTTCTTCTTCTTCTTCTTCTTCTTCTTCTTCTTCTTCTTCTTCTTCTTCTTCTTCTTCTTCTTCTTCTTCTTCTTCTTCGTCTTCTTCTTCTCTTTCTTCTGCTTATGCTTTTCCTGCTTCTTCTGCTTCTACTGCTTCTCTTTCTGCTTCTCATTCTGCTTCTCCTTCTCCTTCTGCTTCTCCTATTGATTCTGCTGCCCTTCCTTCTCCTTCTCCTTCTCCTAGTTCTGTTTCTCCTTCTGCTTCTGCTTCTTCTGCTTCTCCTGCTTCTCCTTCTTCTTCTGCTTCTGCTTCTTCTTCTGCTTCTTCTTCTGCTTCTGCTTCTCCTTCTTCTGCTTCTCCTTCTGATTCTCCTTCTGCTTCTCCTTCTGCTGCTCCTTGTCCTTCTTCTGCTTCTCCCTCTGATTCTGCTTCTTATGCTTATCCTTTTCTTCTGCTTCTGCTTCTCCTGCTTCTCCTGCTTCTGCTTCTTCTGCTTCTACTGCTTCTCCTTCTCCTTCTCCTTCTCCTTCTTCTTCTTCTTCTTCATCTTCTTCTTCTTCTTCTTCTTCTTCTTCTTCTTCTTCTTCTTCTTCTTCTTCTTCTTCTTCTTCTTCTTCTTCTTCTTCTTCTTCTTCTTCTTCTCTTTCTGCTGCTTCTGCTTTTCCTGCTTCTTCTTCTTCTACTGCTTCTCATTCTGCTTCTGCTTCTCCTTCTGCTTCTCCTATTGCTCCTGCGGCTCTTCCTTCTCCTTCTCCTACTTCTCCTTCTGCTTCTGCTTCTGCTTCTTCTGCTTCTCCTTCTGTTTCTCTTTATGCTTCTCCTTCTGCTTCTCCTTCTTCTGCTTCTACTTCTGCTTCTGCTTCTGCTTCTGCTTCTCCTTCTGCTGCTCTTTCTGCTTCTCCTGCTGCTTTTCCTTCTCCTGCTCCTTCTTCTGCTTCTCTTTCTGCTTCTCCTTCTGTTTCTCTTACTCCTTCTCCTTCTCGTTCTTCTGCTTTTCCTTCTGCTTCTGCATCTTCTGCTTCTTCTGCTACTGCCTCTGCTTCTTCTGTTTCTTCTGCTTCCCCTTCTGCTTCTCCTTCTGCTTTTGCTTCTCTTTCTGCTTCTGCTTCTCCTTCTGCTTCTCCAGATTCTGCTTCTTCTGCTTCTCCTGCTTCTCCTTCTGCTTCAGGTTCTGCTTAAAGCTTCTTCTGCTTCTGCTTCTCCTGCTGCTGCTTCTTCTGCATCTCCTGCTGA
>NW_012315430.1:0-2064 GCF_000151885.1 Dipodomys ordii
TCAGCAGAGGAGTAGAAACAGAAGAAGGAGAAGGAGCAGAAGCAGAAGGAGAAGCAGAAGCAGAAGGGGAAGCAGAAAGAGAAGCAGGAAAAGCAGAAAAGCAGAAGCAGGAGAAGCAGAAGCAGAAGAATACGAAGAAGCAGAAGCAGAAGCAGAACCTGAAGCAGAAGGAGAAGCAGGAGAAGCAGAAGAAGCAGAATCTGGAGAAGCAGAATGACAAGCTGAAGGAGAAGCAGAAGCAGAAAGAGAATCAAAAGCAGAAGGAGAAGCAGAAGAAACAGAAGAAGCAGAAGCAGTAGCAGTTACAGCAAAAGCAGAAGGAGAAGCAGAAGGAAAAGCAGGAGAACGAGAAGGAGAAGGAGAAACAGAGGCAGAAGCAGAAGGAGAAGAAGAAGCAGAAGAAAGAGCATAAGGACAAGCACAAGCAGAAGGAGATGCAGAACGAGAAGCAGGAGAAGCAGAAGAAGCAGAAGATGAAGGAGAAGCAGAAGTAGGAGAAGGAGAAGCAGGAGAAGCAGAAGCAGAAGGAGAAGCAGAAGCGGAATGAGAAGCAGAAAGAGAAGCAGGAGAAGCACAAGATGCAGAAGCAGGAGAAGCCGAAAGAGAAGAAGCAGAAACAGCAGAATCAGAAGCAGAAGTAGATGCAGAAGCAGAAGGAGAAGCAGCAGAAGAAGTAGAACCAGAAATTCAGGCAGGAGAAACAGAAGAAGCAGAAGCAGAATGAGAAGCAGAAGGAGAAATTGAAGCAGAAGCAGAAGCAGAAGGAGAAGCAGGATCAGGAGAAGCAGAAAGATAAGCAGTACGAGAAGCAGGAGAAGCGGAAGCAGGAGAAGCAAAAGCAGAAGAAACAGAAGAAGGAGAAGAAGCAGAAGCAGAAAAAGAAGCAGAAACAGAAGGAAAAGCAGAAAGAGAAGCAGGAGAAGCAGAAGAAGCAGCAGCAGGAGAAGCAGAAGCAGAAGAAGCCAAAGAAGCAGAAGCAGGACCTGAAGCAGAAGGAGAAGCAGGAGAAGCAGAAGAAGCAGAATCTGGAGAAGGAGAAGGAGAAGCAGAAGCAGAAAGAGAAGCAAAAGCAGAAGGAGAAGCAGAAGGAGAAGCAGAAGAAGCCGAGGCAGTAGCAGAAGAAGCAGAAGATTCAGAAGCAGAAGGAGAAGCGAAAGGAAAAGCAGAAGAACTAGAAGGAGAAGGAGAAACAGAAGGAGAAGCAGAAGGAGAAGCAGAAGAAGGAGCAGGAGAAGGAAAAGCAGCAGGAGAAGCAGAAAGAGCAGCAGAAGGAGAAGCAGGAGATGCAGAAACAGGAGAAGTAGAAGCAGAAGAAACACGAGAAGGACAAGAAGCAGAAGCAGAAGGAGAAGCAAAAACAGAAGGAGAAGCAGAAAGAGAAGGAGGGGAAGCAGAAGAAGCAGAAGCAGGAGAAGCAGAAGCAGAAGAAGCCGAAGAAGCAGAAGCAGAACCTGAAGAAGAAGGAGAAACAGGAGAAGCAGAAGAAGCAGAATCTGGAGAAGCAGAATGAGGAGGTGAAGGAGAAGCAGAAGCGGAAAGAGAATCAAAAGCAGAAGGAGGAGCAGAAGAAACAGAAGAAGCAGAAGCAGTAGTAGTTGCAGGAGAAGCAGAAGGAGAAGCAGAAGGAAAAGCAGAAGAACGAGAAGGAGAAGGAAAAACAGAAGCAGAAGCAGAAGGAGAATCAGAAGGAGAAGCAGAAGAAGCAGAAGGAGAAGCAGAAGCAGAAGAAGATGCAGAAGGAAAAGCACAAGCAGAAGAAGATGCAGAAGGAGAAGCAGGAGAAGCAGAAGAAACAGAAGCAGAAGGAGAAGTAGAAGTAGGAGAAGGAGAAGGAAGAGCCGCAGAAGCAATAGGAGAAGCAGAAGGAGAAGCAGAAGCAGAATGAGAAGCAGAAAGTGAAGCAGTAGAAGCAGAAGAAGCAGGAAAAGAAGAAGCAGAAAAAAGAGAAGCCGAAGAAGCAGAAGCAGAATCTGAAGCAGAAGGAGAAACAGAAGAAGCACAATCTGAAGCAGAAGCAGAAGAAACAGAAATAGTAGAATAAGCAGAAGCAGAAGCACCAGGAGA
>NW_012315431.1:0-2064 GCF_000151885.1 Dipodomys ordii
GGGGCACATCGGGGGACACAGCAAGGACTCAGCGGAACACAGCGTGGGACACAGTGAGGACACAGGGGGACACAGCAGGACACAGCGGGACACAGCAGGAACACAGCAGTAGACACAGCGGGACACAGCAGGGGACACAGCGGGACACAGCGGGGGACACAGGGAGGACAGAGCGGGACACAGCGGGGACTCAGCGGGGGACACAGCGGGGTACAAAGCTGGGGACACAACGGAACACAGCGGGGGACACATCGAGGACACAGCAGGACACAGCAGGGACACAGCGGGGACACTGCGGGAACATAGCAGGACACAGCGGGGTAAACAGCGGGACACAGCGGGACACAGCTTGGGATACAGCGGGGACATAGCGGGACACAGCGGGGGACACAGCGAGGACACAGTGGGACACAGCGTGGGACAAAGTGGGAGACAACGGGGCACAGAGCGAGGACACAGCAGGACACCGAGGGGACACAGCGGGGGACACATCGGGGACACAGCAGGGACACAGCGGGGGACACAGTAGGACAGAGCGGGGGACACAGCGGGGGACAGAAGGGGACACCACGAATAACAGATCAAGGACACAGCGGGACCCAGCGGGACACAGCCTCGATACAGCGGGATTCACAGCGTTACACAGCGGGTTACACAGCTGGGGACACAAAGGGACACAGTGGTGGACACAGCGGGACACAGCGGGACAGAGTGGGACACAGACGGGATAAAGCGTGAGACACAGCGGGGGACAGAGCGGGAGACAGCGGGGGACACAGCGAGGACACAGCGGGACACAGCGGGGACACAGCGCGGACTCAGCTGGGGACACAGCGGGGGACAAAGCGGGACACCACGGAGCACAGCGGGACACAGCGCGAAACAGCGGTGACCCTTCGGGGACACAGCGGGACAGAGTGGGGGACACAGCGGGACACAGCGAGTGACACAGCAGAACACAGTGGGGAACACAGCGAGGACACAGTGGGACACAGCAAGACACAGCATCGAAACAGCGGGGACACAGCGGTACACAGCGGGGTACACAGCTGGGGACACAATGGGACACAGCGGGGGACACACCGAGGACACAGTGGGACACAGCAGGACACAGCGGGGAAACTGCGGGAACATAGTGGGACACAGCGGGGTACACAGCGGGACACAGCGGGACACAGCTTGGGACACAGCGGGGATACAGCGGGACACAGCGGGGGACACAGCTAGGACACAGCGGAACACAGCGGGACACAATGGGGACACAAAGGGGACACAGCGGGAGAAACAGCGGGGGAAAAAGCGGGACACCATGGGACACAGTGTGACACAGCAGGACACAGAGGGAACACTGCGTCGACACAGCGGGACAAAGCGGGGGACACAGCGGGACACAGCGGGGGACACAGCGGGGGACAGTGGAGACAAAGAGAGGACACAGCGAGGACACAGCGGTGACACAGCTGGACACAACGAAGTACACAGCGGGACACAGCGGGCACACAGCAGGGACACAGCGGGACACAGCGGGGAACACAGGAAGGACACAGCAGGACACAGCGTCGATTCAGTGGGCACACAGCGCGACACAGCAGGGTACACACCTGTGGACACAACGGGACACAGTGGGGGACACAGCAAGGACACAACAGGACACAGCGGGGACACTGTAAGGACACAGCTGGACAAAGCGGGGGACACAGCGGGACACAGCGGGACACAGCGGGGGACACAGCGGGGGACAGCGGAGACAGAGAGTGGACACAGCGAGACGCAGTGTTGACACAGCCTGAGACAAAGGAGTACACAGCGAGGACACAGAAGGGACAGAGCGGGACACAATGGGACACAGCGGGACACAGCGGGGGACACAGCGCGACACAGCTGGACACAACGGAGTACACAGCGGGACACAGCGGGCATAAAGCGGGGGACAGAGCGGGACACAGCGGGACACAGCGGGGGACACAGTGGGGGACACAGCGGGGAACACAGCGAGGACACAGCGGGACAAAGAGAGACAAAGCGGGGGACACAGGGAGGACACAGCGGGACTCAGTGGGGTGA
>NW_012315432.1:0-2064 GCF_000151885.1 Dipodomys ordii
CCATCCGAAAGGGTTCAAGCTCGACGACACATCCCTTCCAAACTCAGGTCTGGAGTATACAAGTCAAAACCTCTGCCACGTTAACCGACTCCAAAGGGTAAAGGGAGGACGTAGGTAAAGTAGGGGGTACACCTTATCCCACATGAACCAGGTGGCTGGGCATGCGAACTCCCAGGGGAGCTCCTCGTGAGATCACCGGAAGAAACTAACGTATGCATTCTGTATATAGTGTCCTAATATCTTATTATATTCCGGCTCAAATACACTAAGTCAATACTCATAGTACTGCTTTGTTTAAAGGCTCTAGTCTATTTCTTGTCTAGTCTAATTTAATTAACATCCTTAGGCCAGCTTATAACATAGTCATGTACTGAGTGTACATCCATCTTCCCCCCAGTCAGGCACCAGAAATGAGATCCCTCCCCTTTGCCTATTGCGTCAATTACAAACAAAAGGCAGCGTGAGATTCAAGCAAATTTGTTTTATTTTGTTCCGAGGGTAGGGTTGTGGATTTTGGTGCGGGGGGGGGGTCGGAGGTCGTGGTCGTGGTCGAGTAATCGCCTGCGGGGGGGAGGGTGAGGACGGACGGTTACGCCACCTGCATGGATGGCTCGCGTTCCCCTCTGGCTGTCTGGTTGCCGCTGAGTGCTTCAGATATCACCATCCAGTCAGGAAGCAGGGGCTGGAAGATAAAGAGATATTAAAGAGATAATTAGGAGAAACCCCGCCCTCCCCCCTCCCCGTCGTCATGGCTACGACAGAGGAAAAGCAAATGATGGTAATAATGAATCATAACAACCTATATGTATGTGTATGTCAGAACTCTCACTCCCCACTTCCGGGTAGGTGAGGACTGACTGACTCAGTGAGTGACTGACCCGACCCGTGTTTTGCCCCTCCCGCCGCCCCATCCACCTTGTCGACGGCGAACGCGGGCCATCTAGTGGTGGTTTTGTGAATTGCAGTTTTCTCTCATGAAATGCATGGGGGAAAAAAAAAGAACAAACAAACCACGCACTGACTGACTGAGAAAACCGGCCCAGGCTGGCTGGCCCCGAGAGAGACTGCCTTCTTTTCAGAGAAGGGGTGGGGTGGGGATGATGATGTGCCTCGTTGGAGTATGGGGCCCATGCATAGGCAGGCAGGCAGGCAGTCAGGCAGGCTCGGAGTGGGACCGTTGTGTGTTGGAGCGCCAGTACAGTAGCTCAAGCCCCAGGATTGACTGGCAAGTCGAGAGGAAAAGGAGGGAGGGAGTGCGGGAGGGCAGGCGGGCGGGAGAGAGAATTCAAACGAGAGAGAGAGAGAGAGAGACAGACACCCCCGCCTTCGGGCTTCCCTGGAGTCCTGCTCCTAATTATCTCTTTAATATCTCTTTATCTTCCAGCCCCTGCTTCCTGACCGGATGGTGATATCTCACGCATTCAGCGGCAACCAGACAGCCAGAGGGGAACGCGAGCCATCCATGCAGGTGGCGTAACCGTCCATCCTCACCCCCCCCCCCGCAGGCGATTACTCGACCACGACCACGACCTCCGACACCCCCCCCGCACCAAAATCCACAACCCTACCCTCAGAACAAAATAAAACAAATTTGCTTGAATCTCACGCTGCCTTTTTTTGTAATTGACGCAATAGGCGAAGGGGAGGGATCTCATTTCTGGTGCCTGACGGGGGGGGAGGGGGGAGGGGGCGGGGAAATTGGAGAGGAGAGAAGAGAGGGCAGAGGGCATCTCAGTGTATCTGTGTGTCTGTGTGCGTGCATCTTTGAGGAAACTCAAAGATCAGACGCAACAGAGCATGTATGTAGTCCAGCCGGACCAATTCACCACGTCTCTGTCTCTTGTCTCTCTGTTTCTGTTTCTCTATTTCTCTCTGTGTGTCTCTCTTTGTCTCTGTCTGTCTGTCTGTCTGTCTGTCTGTCTGTCTGTCTCTCTCTCTCGTTTGAATTCTCTCTCCCGTCCGCCCGCCCGCCCGCACTCCCTCCCTCCTTTTCCTCTCGACTTGCCAGTCAATCCTGGGGCTTGAGCTACTGTACTGGCGCTCCAACACACAACGGTCCCACTC
>NW_012315433.1:0-2063 GCF_000151885.1 Dipodomys ordii
TGCTAACCCATGATCCTTTCCCTTTTTATTTTAGTTTATACTCCAGAAAGGGTCTGGCAATTTCCTTAGGCTGGCTTCCCAAAGATATACCAATTAAGTAAGGCAGCAAAACTTAGAGCAGAAAATATTTTACAACATTTGTTGAAGCTGGTGGCTCATGCCTGTAATCCTAGCTACTCAGGAGGCTGAGATCTGAGGATTGCGGTTCAAAGCCAGCCCGGGCAGGAAAAGTCCGTGAAATTCTTATCTTCAATAAACCACCAGAAAACCGGAAGTGGCACTGTAGCTCATGTGGTAGAGCACTAGCCTTGAGCTGAAGAGCTGAGGGACAGTGCTCAGGCCCAGAGTTCAAGCCCCACGACCGACAAAAAAAAGACAAAAAGAAACATTTGTTGAGCTTGTTCAAAGTAATTCTGCAAGCCAGACAATATTTCAAAAAAACAAAAACAATAGCAAAGACACAGAAAGTCTGCTTAAAAATTTTTAACCCACCCTTGCAAGAGGAAAGCAGATCCACTCAAGTTTTAAGTCAGTCTGGAAAAGAAGCTCAGACCAATTGAGATCTTCAAAATGGGACCATCCAGGACATGTGAGTCTACAGAACATGCTCACAGGTAGGAACTGGAGTTGGCAACAAGAAATGCCCTTTCATAGCCTCTTCACTGGACTTTCACAGCATATATAAACTTAGAAATATCCCCCTTAAAGTCAGACATCATTGACAGCAGCAGTTTTATCTCCTTCAAGGCAGCAGGCTCTCCTGAGCCGAGAAGTAGCAGAACTGTATTGAGTTGGAGATTATTCCTGGCACAGGCAAAGGGCAATTGTCCCTAGCCTTCAGGTGCATAAGCCCTATCCAGCTCCACTTCACCAAGTGCAGCCGACAGGTGGTGAAATCCTCTCAAGGGAACTCTTCAGCCACCACAGGAGGATAGGGAAAGGTGGCTGGGTCAGAGAAGAGAGAAGTTGCCTTTTCTCTTCTATAGGAAGAAAGACACTCTAAAATCAGCTGATCTTGCCTGATTCCTCATCACCAGTAAGTGCTGGGCCAAGCCATACCCTCCTGTGATTCATCCCACTTGGTATCCTGGCTGTTTTCACCTTCTGGATAGAGAGAAAATTTCCAGGCAATTTTTCTTTTTTTTTTCTTTTCTTTTGCCCCCTCCACCCTTCCTAGACATTGAACTCTGGGCCTGGGCATTGTCCTTAAGGTTTTGCATTCTACCCCTTGAGATACAGCACCACTCTGGCTTTTCTCTGATTAAATGGAGATAAGAGTCTCATGGACTTTTCTGCCCAGGTTGGCTTCAAACCACAGTCCTCAGATCTCAACCTCTTGAGTAACTAGGATTACAGCTGTGAGCCACCATCATCCCACTCAAATTTTGACCTTTCACAGGATACTGTTTTTAAGGACTCAGTGTCTGGTACATTACCAGGTTCATAGTAGATACACACACACACACACACACACACACACACGAATTTAAGCAAGGAAATGAATTAATGAATGAATGAACAGAAACAGCAAATGAAACAAGAGTTTCAGGGGGAAGAGAAGAGATACCTTCTTTATTTATGATTTCATAGCTGAAGAAAAACATCTTCCACAATTTATGGAGATGATACAGCTGGACAAAAATTAGACTAATGTCAAATCTATACAGTTCTTGAAGACTTCAAGTCCCTTTAGAAGAATAGCTCTTATCCCTGATAAACATGTAAAACTTATGAAAGGAAGTATCTCCTAAAGTTGCAGAGTTGGCTTAATTTTCTATCACATTTCTTTTCAATGAACAAATAACCAAATACAAAATCTTTACGCCGTATAGCCAATACACATTTATAAAAATCAGTGCAGTTGGAATTAGCAGTGTCCAACTAACTTGACAAACGTTACAATGGCAATGTCAGGATGGCACTGGCAGTTTGCAGGTGACTTTCTGAAGCACACTGCCACAGAGAAAACACATTCCTCTCATCAATTTCCTATGGATACCACAGAAAATTCAACCCTTCGTGCTTTTCTCAGTTTATGAGAATACATCAGGCCTGCACCAAGT
>NW_012315434.1:0-2063 GCF_000151885.1 Dipodomys ordii
TCCTTCTCCTTCTTCTACTTCTCCTTCTGTTTCTGCTTCTTCTGCTTCTCCTGCTTCTCCTTCTGCATCTTCTTCTGCTTCTGCTTCTCTTTCTGCTGTTTCTTCTGCTTCTGTTTCTCCTTCTGCTTCTCCTTCTGCTTCTTCTGCTTCTCCTTCTGATTCTCCTTCTGCTTCTCCTTCTGTTTCTCCTTCTCCTTTTCGTTCTTCTGCTTTTCCTTCTGCTTCTCCTTCTGCTTCTGCTGCAACTGCTACTGCTTCTGCTTCTTCTGTTTCTTCTGCTTCTCCTTCTGCTTTTGATTCTCTTTCTGCTTCTGCTTCTGCTTCTACTTCTGCTTCTCATTCTGCTTCTCCAGATTCTGCTTCTTTTGCTTCTCCTGCTTCTCCTTCTGCTTCAGGTTCTGCTTCTGCTTCTTCGGATTCTTATGCTTCTGGTTCTCCTGCTTCTGCTTCTTCTGCTTCCCCTCCTTGTCTTTCTGCTTCTCCTTCTGTTTCTGCTTCTCCTTCTGCTTCTGCTTCTGCTTCTTGTCCTTCTCCTGTTTCTTCTCCTTCTGCTTTTCCTGCTTCTGCTTCTTCTGCTTTTCCTGTTCTCTTTCTGCTTCTCCTTCTGCTTCTGCTCCTTCTCCTTCTTCTGTTTCTTCTTCTTCTGCTTCTCCCGCTTGTGCTTCTCCTGCTTCTCCTGCTTCTCGTTCTGCTTCTCTTCGTCGGCTTTTCTTTCTATTTCTACTTCTGCTTCTTCTGATTCTGATTCTTCTCCTTCTTCTTCTCCTTCTGCTTCTGCTTCTTCTGCATCTCCTGCTTCTCCTTCTGCATCTCCTTCTGCTTGTGCTTTTCCTTCTTCTTCTTCTTCTGCTTCGGCTTCTCCTTCTCCTTCTTCTCCGTGTGCTTCTGTTTCTTCTGCTTTTCCTGCGTCTCCTTCTGCTTCTCCTTCTGTTTCTCCTTCTCGTTCTTGTGCTATTCCTTCTGCTTCTCTTTCTGGTTCTGCATCTTCAGCTTCTTCTGCTACTGATTCTGCTTCTTCTGTTTCTTCTGCTTCTCCTTCTGCTTCTCCTTCTGCTTTTGCTTCTCTTTCTGCTTCTGCTTCTCCTTCTGGTTCTCCTTCTTCTTCTCCAGATTCTGCTTCTTCTTCTTCTCCTGCTTCTCCTTCTGCTTTAGGTTCTGCTTTTGCTTCTTCGGCTTCTTCTGCTTCTATTTTTGCTTCTCCTTCTGTTTCTGCTTCTCTTTCTGCTTCTGCTTCTTCTCCTTCTTCTATTTCTTCTGATTCTGCTTCTACTGCTTCTGTTCTCCTGCTTCTCCTTCTGTTTCTCTTTATGCTTCTCCTTCTTCTGCTTCTACTACTTCTTCTGCTTCTCCTTCTGCATCTTCTTCTGTTTCAATTTCTCCTTCTTCTGCTTTTCATTCTGCTTCTGCTTCTTCTGCTTCTCCTGCTTCTCCTTCTCATTCCCTTCTCTTCTGCTTCTGCTTATCCTTCTGTTTCTCCTACTCCTAATCCTTCTCTTTCTCCTTGTTCTTGTTCTGCTTCTCGTTCTTCTTCTGCTTCTTCTGCTTGTTCTGTTTCTTCTGCTTCTACTTTTCCAGCTTCTGCTGCTTCTGCTTCTCCTTCTGCTTCAGGTTCTCCTTCTGCTTCTTGGGCTTCTTCTGTTTCTTCTGCTTCTGCTTCTCCTGCTACTGCTTCTTCTGCTTCTCTTTTGCTTCTCCTTCTGCTTCTGCTTCTCCTTCTGCTCCTCCTCTTTCTTCTGTTTCTTCTTCTTCTTCTTCTTCTTCTTCTTCTTCTTCTTCTTCTTCTTCTTCTTCTTCTTCTTCTTCTTCTTCTTCTTCTTCTTCTTCTTCTTCTTCTTCTTCTTCTTCTGCTTAAACCCGCTTCTGCTTCTTCTGCTTCTCCTGCTTGTACTTCTCCTTCTGCTTCTACATACTACTTCTTCTCCTTCTTCTTTCTGCATATGCTTCTGCTTCTTCTGAATCTACCAACTTCTTCTTCTTCTTCTCCTTCTGTTACTGCTACTCCTTCTGCTTCTGAATCTCCTACTCCTTCAACTTCTTCTGCTACTTCTACTTCTTTTGCTTCT
>NW_012315435.1:0-2063 GCF_000151885.1 Dipodomys ordii
GCTTATCTTTTCTCTGCTCTGCTCTCCTGCTCTGCTCTCTGCTCTAATGCTCTCCTCTCCTCTCTTCTCCTCTCTCTCTCTCTCTCTCTCTCTCTCTCTCTCTCTCTCTCTCTCTCTCTCTCTCTCTCTCTCTCTCTCTCTCTCTTCTCTTCTCTCTTCTTCTTGTTCTTCTGCTCTTTCTTCTGCTTCTGCTTTTCCTGCTTCTTCTTCATCTACTGCTTCGCTTTCTGCTTCTCATTCTGCTTCTGCTTCTCCTTCTGCTTCTCCTATTGCTTCTGCGGCTCTTCCTTCTCCTTCTCCTACTTCTCCTTCTCCTTCTGCTTCTGCTTCTTCTGCTTCTCCTGCTTCTCCTTCTGCATCTTCTTCTGTTTCTGCTTCTCCTTCTGCTGCTTCTTCTGCTTCTGTTTCTCCTTCTGCTTCTCCTTCTGCTTCTTCTGCTTCTCCTTCTGCTTCTCCTTCTGTTTCTCCTTCTCCTGCTCGTTCTTGTGCTTTTACTTTTGCTTCTCCTTCTGCTTCTGCTGGAACTGCTACTGCTTCTGCTTCTTCTGTTTCTTCCGCTTCTCCTTCTCGTTTTGATTCTCTTTCTGCTTCTGCTTCTCCTTCAGCTTCTCATTCTGCTTCTCCAGATTCTGCTTCTTCTGCTTCTCCTGCTTCTCCTTCTGCTTCAGGTTCTGCTTCTGCTTCTTCGGATTCTTATGCTTCTGGTTCTCCTGCTTCTGCTTCTTCTGCTTCCCGTCCTTCTCTTTCTGCTTCTCCTTCTGTTTCTACTTCTCCTTCTGCTTTTGCTTCTTGTCCTTCTCCTGTTTCTTCTGCTTCTGCTTCTCCTGCTTCTGCTTCTTCTGCTTTTCCTGCTTCTCTTTCTGGTTCTCCTTCTGCTTCTGCTCCTCCTTCTGTTTCTGCTCCTTCTATTTCTTCTGTTTCTTCTTCTTCTGCTTCTCCCGCTCTGCTTCTTCTGCTTTCCTGCTTCTCGTTCTGCTTCTCTTCGTCGGCTTCTTTTTCTACTTCTTCTGCTTCTTCTGATTCTGCTTCTTCTCCTTCTTCTTCTCCTTCTGCTTCTCCTGCTACTCCTTCTGCATCTCCTTCTGCTTGTGCTTTTCCTTCTGCTTCTTCTTCTGCTTCTGCTTCTCCTTCTTCTGGTTCTCCCTCTGTTTCTGCTTCTTCTGTTTTTCCTGCTTCTCCTTCTGCTTCTCATTCTTCTTCTCCTTCTGTTTCTCCTTGTCGTTATTCTGCTATTCCTTCTGCTTTTCTATCTGCTTCTGCATCTTCAGCTTCTTCTGCTACTGCTTCTGCTTCTGCTTCTTCTGTTTCTTCTGCTTCTCTTTCTGCTTCTCCTTCTGCTTTTGCTTCTCTTTCTGCTTCTGCTTCTCCTTCTGGTTCTCCTTCTTCTCCAGATTCTGCTTCTTCTGCTTCTCCTGCTTCTCCTTCTGCTTCAGGTTCTGCTTCTGCTTCTTCTGCTTCTATTTCAGATTCTCCTTCTGTTTCTGCTTCTCTTTCTGCTTCTGCTTCTTATCCTTCTTCTATTTCTTTTGATTCTGCTTCTCCTGCTTCTGCTTCTCCTGCTTCTCCTTCTGTTTCTCCTTATGCTTCTCCTTCTCCTTCTCCTTCTTCTGCTTCTACTTCTGCTTCTGCTTCTCCTTCTGCATCTTCTTCTGTTTCAATTTCTCCTTCTTCTGCTTTTCATTCTGCTTCTGCTTCTCCTGCTTCTGCTTCTTCTGCTTCTCCTGCTTCTCCTTCTGCTTCTCTTTCTGCTTCTGCTTATCCTTCTGTTTCTCCTACTCCTAATCCTTCTCTTTCTCCTTCTCCTTCTTCTTCTTCTGCTTCTCCTGCTGCTTCTTCTTCTGCTTCTTCTGCTTTTTCTGTTTCTTCTGTTTCTACTTCTCCTGTTTCTTCTTCTTCTGCTTCTCCTTCTTCTCCTTCTGCTTCTCCGTCTCATTCTCCTTCTCCTTCAATTCCTCCTTCTTGTGCTTCTCTTTCTGCTTCTGCTTCTGCTTCTCCTGCTTCTGATTCTGTTTCTCCTTCTGCTTCTCCTTCTGCTTCTCATTCTGCTTCTTATCTGCTCTGCT
>NW_012315436.1:0-2063 GCF_000151885.1 Dipodomys ordii
CCTCGCTGTGTCCCTGCTGTATCCTGCTGTGTCCTCACTGTGACCACCACTGTGTGTCGCTGTGTCCACCCCTCTGTCCCGCTGTGTCCAGCTGTGTCCTCCCTGTGTCCGCCTCTGTCTCCCGGTCTGTCCACCGCTGTGTCTCACGCTTTGTCCCCGCTGGGTCCCACTGTGTCCCGCTCTGTCCCCCACTGTGTCCCCCGCTGAGTCCTCTATGTGTCGCCACTGTGTCCCGCTGTGTCCTCGCTGTGTCCCCTGCTATCTCCCGCTTTGTCCCACGCTGAGTCCCGCTGTGTCCAGCTGTGTCTACTGCTGTGTCCCCACTGTGTCCCGCTGTGTCCCAAGCTGTGTCCCGCTGTGTCCCGCTGTGTGCCCCGCTATGTCCTGCTGGGTCCTCGCTGTGTCCCCCGCTGTGTCCCCTTGTGTGCCCAGCTGTGTACCCCGCTGTGTCCTGCTGTGTCCCTGCTGTATCGATGCTGTGTCCCGCTTGGTCCCGCTGTGTCCTCGCTGTGTTCCCCGCTGTGTCCTGCTGTTTACCCCTCTGTGTCTCCCGCTGTGTCCCGCTGTGTCCCGCTGTGTACTGCTGTGTCCCCCGCTGAGTCCCGCTGTGTCCCCGCTGTGTCCCAATGTGTCCTCGCTGTGTCCCGCGCTGGGTCCCGCTGGGTTCCCCCTGTGTCCCCCGCTGTGTCCCGCTGTGTCCGGCTGTGTCCCCCGCTGTGTCCCCCGCAGTGTCAGCGCTGTGTCCCGCTGTGTCCTCGCTGTGTCCCCCGCTGTCTCCCACTCTGTACCCCTCTGTGTCTCAAGCTTTGTCCCCGCTGTGTCCCACTGTGTCCCGCTGTGTCCTGCTGTGCCCCCACTGTGTCCCGTTGTGTTCACAGCTGTGTACCACGCTGTGTAACGCTGCGTCCCTGCTGTATCGACGCTGTGTACCGCTGGGTCCCGCTGTGTCCTCGCTGTGTTCCCCGCTGTGTCCCGCTGTGTCCCCCACTGTGTCCCCCGCTGTGTCCCTATGTGTCCCACGGTTTGTCCCCCTGTGTCCCCGCAGTTTCCCCGCTGTGTCCCGCTGTTTCCCACTGTGTTCTGTGGTGTCCCGATTTGTCCCCCGCTGTGTCCCCCGGTGAGTCGCCGCTGTGTCCCCGCTTTGTCCCGCTGAGTCCTCCATGTGTCCCCCGCAGTGTCCCGCTGTGTCCCCCGCTGTGTCCCGCTCTGTCCCCCGCTGTGTCCCGCTGTGTCCGACTGTGTCCCGCTCTGTCCCCGCTGTGTCCCGCTGTGTCCCGCTGTGTCCCACTGCGTCCCGCTGTGTCCCGCTCTGCCCCCACTGTGTCCCGTTGTGTCCACAGCTTTGTACCATGCTGTGTAACGCTGTGTCTCTGCTGTATCGACCCTGTGTCCCGCTGGGTCCCGATGTGTCCTCGCTGTGTTCCCCGCTGTGTCCAGCTGTTTACCCCACTTTGTCCCCGACTGTGTCCTCGCTCTGTCCCCCGCTGTGTCCCTCTGTGTCCCGCTGTATCCTCGCTGTGTCCCCCTCTGTGTCCCGCTGTGTCCGCTGCCGTGTCCCGCTGTGTCCCGCTGTGTCCTGCTTTGTCCCCCACTGTGTCCCGCAGTGACCCCGCTGTGTCCCGCTGTGTCCCACTGTGTCCCGTGGTGTCCCGCTTTGTCCCCTGCTGTGTCCCCGGCTGAGTCTCGCTGTGTCCCCACTGTGTCCTCTCTGTGTCCCCCGCTGTATCCTGCTCTGTTCCCCACTGTGTCTCCCGTTTTGTCCCCGCTGTGCCCCACTGTGTCCCACTGTGTCCCGCTGTGTCCCCCACTGTGTCCCGTTGTGTCAACAGCTGTGTACCCCGCGGTGTCCCCGCTGTATCGACGCTGTGTCCCGCTGGGTCCTGCTGTGTCTCTCTCTGTGTTCCCCACTGTGTCCCGCTGTGTCCCCCGCTGTGTCACTCGCTGTGTCCCCCGCTGTGTCCCGCTGTGTCCCCCGCTGTGTCCTTGCTGTGTCCCCGCTGGGTCCCGCTGGGTCCCGCAGTGTCCCCCGCTGAGTCCCGTTGTGTCACCTCTGTGTCCCGCTG
>NW_012315437.1:0-2063 GCF_000151885.1 Dipodomys ordii
CGCTGTGTCCTCCGCTGTGTTCCTTGCTTTGTCCCGCTGTGTCCCCCACTGTGTCCCCGCTGTGTCCCCTGCTGTGTCCCGCTGTTTCCCTCCTGTGTCCCCCTCTGTGTCCCCGCTGTGTCCCCGTTTTCCCCAGGTGTGTCCCCGCTGTCCTCCGCTGTGTTCCACGCTGTGTCCAGCTGTGTCCTGCTGTGTCCCCGCTGTCCCCTGCTGTGTCCCACTGTGTCCCTCTGTGTTCTCCGCTCTGTCCCGCTCTGTCCCCTGCTGTGGCCCAACTGTGTCTCGCTGTGTCTCCGCTGTGTCCCCGCTGTGTCCTGCTTTGTCCCCGTTGTGTCCGGCTGTGTTCCCCACTTTGTCCCCTGCTGTGTCCCGCTGTGTCCCCGCTCTGTCTCCTTCTGTGTCCCTGCTGTGTCCCCTTGTGTACCGCGCTCTGTCCAGCTGTGTCCTCGTTGTGTCCCCCGCTGTGTCCGGCTGTGTCCCCCACTGTGTCCCCCGCTGTGTCCCGCTGTTTCCCCACTGTGTCCCGCTGTGTTCAGCTGTGTCCCACGCTGTGTCCCGCTGTGTCCCTTCTGTGTCCCCGATGTGTCCTGCTGTGTCCCCTCTGTGTTCCTTCTTTGTTCCCCCCTGTGCCCCTCTGTGTCCCGCTGTGTGCTCGCTGTGTCCCCCGCTGTGTCCCCGCTGTGTCCCTGCTGTGTTCCCGCCGTGTCCCGCTTTGTCCCGCTGTGTCCCCGCTGTGTCCCCGATGTGTCCCCCGCTGTGTCCCGCTGTGTCACGCTGTGTTCCCGCTGTGTCCCCACTGTGTCACACTGTGTCACACTGTGTTCCCGCTGTGTTCCCCACAGTTTCCCGCATGTGTCTCCCGCTGTGTCCCGCTTTGTCCTGATGTGTCTCGCTCTGTCCCATTCTGTGTCACCCGCTGTGTACACACTGTGTCACCGCTGTGTTCCCCTGTGTCCCCCGCTGTGTCCACGCTGTGTCCCACTGTGTCCACGCTGTGTCCCCCGTTGTGTCCCTCTGTGTCCCCACTGTGTCCCGCTTTGTCCCCTCTGTGTCCCCATATGTCCCTCTGTATCCCGCTGTGTCTCGCTGTGTCACCAGCTTTGTCCCCGCTGTGTCCCTTCAGTGGCCTGCTTTGTCTCGCTGTTTCCCTCTGTGTCCCGTTGTGTCCTCCCTTTGTCCCCACTGTGTCCCAGGTGTGTCCCCTGCTGTGTCCCCGCTGTGTCCCCGCTATGTCAGGCTGTGGCCTGCTGTGTCTCCCGCTGTGTCCCACTGTGTCCTCTGCTGTGTCCCGTGCTGGGTCAAGCTGTGTCCCCCGCTGTGTCCCGCTGTGTCCCGCTGTGTCCTGCTGTGTCCCTGCTGTGTCCCGCTGTGTAACCTGCTGTGTCCAGCTGAGTCCCCGCCGTGTCCCGCTTTGTCCCGCTGTGTCCCCGCTGTGTCCCCGTTGTGTCCCCCGCTGTGTCCCCGCTGTGTCTCCGCTGTGTCCCGTAGTGTCCTGCTTTGTCCCCCAAGTGTGTCCCCATCTGAGTCCCACTGTGGCCTGCTGTGTCCCGCGGTGTCTCGCTGTGTCCTCGCTGTGTCTCCCAATGTGTCCTCCCTTTGTCCCCACTGTGTCCCAGGTGTGTCCCCTGCTGTGTCCCCAGCTGTGTACCCCGCGGTGTAACACTGTGTCCCCGCTGTATCGACGCTGTGTCCCGCTGGGTCCCGCTGTGTCCTCGCTGTGTTCCCTCTTGTGTCCCACTGTGTCCCCAGCTGTGTCCCCCGCTGTGTCCTGCTGTGTCCCCCGCTGTGTCGCGTTGTGTCCCGCTGTGTCCCCCGCTGTGTCTCTGCTGTGTCCCTGATGTGTCCCCGCTGTGTCCCGCTGTGTCCCGCTGTGTCCTCACTGTGTCCCACGCTGTGTTCCGCTGTGTCCTCGCTGTGTCCCTGCTGTCTCCCGTTGTGTCCCCAGCTGTGAACCCCGCTGTGTCCCGCTGTGTCCCCGCTGTCTCGACGCTGTGTTCGCTGTGTCCCGCTGTGTACTCGCTGTGTCCCCCGCTGTGTCCCACTCTGTCCCACTCTGTGTCCCG
>NW_012315438.1:0-2063 GCF_000151885.1 Dipodomys ordii
AGCAGGGGACACAGCGAGGAAACAGCAGGACACAGCGGGTACACAGCAGGGACGGGACAGAGCGGGACACAGCGGGACACAGCGGGGGACACAGCAGGACAGAGCGGCGGAACAAGCAAGGACACAGCGGGACACAGCGGGGGACACAGCGAGGACACAGCGGGGGACACAGCGGGGGTCATAGCGGGGGACACAGCGGACACAGCGGGACACAGTTGAAGACACAGGGGGGACACAGCGGGACACAGCGGGGGACAGAGTGAGGACACATTGGGACACAGTGGGGACACAACGGGACACAGCGAGGTCACAGCAGTACACAGCGGGACACAGCGGGACACAGCGGGGGACACAGAGGAGTACACAGCGGGACACAGCGGGGAACACAGCTACGGACACAACGGGACACAGCGTGGGACACAGCGAGGACACAGCGGAACACAGCGAGACACAGCGGGACACAGCGTGGACACAGCAGTAGACACACGGGGACACAGCGGGGGACACAGCGGGACACAGCAGGACACAACGGGACAAAGCGGGGGACACAGTGGGACACAGCGGGGACACAACGGGACACAGCGGTGGACACAGCGAGGACTCAGCGGGACACAGCGGGGTCACAGCGGGACACAGCGGGGGACACAGCGAGGACACAACGGGACACAGCGGGGGACACAGCGAGGACACAGAGGAAAACATCGTGGGACACAGCGAGGACACAGCGGGACACAGTGTGACACAGCGGGGACACAGCAGGGACACAGCAGGGACACAGCAGGGTACACAGCGGGACACAACGGGACACAGCGGCGGACACAGCAGAACACAGTGAGGGACACAGTGGGGCATACAGCGGGACACAAATGGGAGCACAGCTTGGACACAGCGGGACCCAGCTTGGCACAGCTTCGATACAGCGGGGACACAGCAGGACACAGCGGGGTACACAGCTGGGGACACAAAGGGACACAGTGGGGGACACAGCGGGACACAGCGGGACACAGTGGGACACAGCGTGGACAAAGCGTGAGACACAGCGCGGGACAGAGCGGGAGACAGCGGGGGACACAGCGAGGACACAGTGGGACCCTGCGGGGACACAGTGGGACACAGCGGGGGACACAGCCGGTCACAGCGGGGAACACAGCGGAACACAGTGGGGAACAGAGCGTGGGACACAGCGAGACACAGCCGGGACCAAGCTGGACACAGCGGGGTACACAGTGGGACACAGCGGGGGCACAGCGGGGACACAGCGGGACACAGCGGGTCCCAGCAGGAACACAGCGGGACACAGTGGGGGACACAGAGGGACACAGCGGGAGACACAGTGGGGGACACAGCGGGACACAGCGGGGGCACAGCGGGGACACAGCGGGTCCCAGCAGGAACACAGCGGGACACAGTGGGGGACACAGAGGGACACAGCGGGAGACACAGTGGGGGACACAGCGGGACACAGCGGGGGACACAGCAAGGACACAGCGGTACATAGCAGGGAAACAGCGGGACACAACGGGGATATAGCAGTGGACACAGCGGGACACAGCGGGGGACACAGCGGGGGACACAGAGTTACACAGCCAGACACAGCAGGGGACACAGGTGGGACACAGAGGGACACAGCGGGGAACACAGCGAGGACACAGCGGGACCCAGCGGGACACAGCGTCGATACAGCGTGGACACAGCGGGACACAGCCGGGTACACAGCTGGGGACACAAAGGGACACAGTGGGGGACACATCGGGACACAGCGGGACACAGCGGGAAACAGCGATGACCCTGTGGGGACACAGCGGGACACAGCGGGGGACACAGCGGGACACAGCGGGGGACACAGCGGAACACAGTGGGGGACAGAGCGTGGGACACAGGGGGACGCAGCGAGACACAGTGGGACACAGCGGGACACAGCGGGACACAGCGGGACACAGCAGGGACACAGCAGTAGACACAGTGGGACACAGCGGGGGACACAGTGGGACACAGCGGGGACACAGCGGGACTCAGCGGGGGACACAGCAGTACACAGCGGGACACAGTATTACACAGTGTGA
>NW_012315439.1:0-2063 GCF_000151885.1 Dipodomys ordii
TATTTTATTTATATCTTTATGATGGCACATGAATGTTCAAGATTCCGTTGAATGATGTTGTACATGTAATTCCTTATTTCATGAACTATGTTTTTGTGTTAGTGGGTGGGTGGTAGAAGGAGGAGGAGAAGCAAGAGAAGGGAGTAGTAGGAGGTGAAGAAGGAGGAGATGAAGGTAAAAACAGAAGAAGGAGGAGAAGAAGAAGAAGAAGAAGAAGAAGAAGAAGAAGAAGAAGAAAAAGAAAAAGAAGAAGAAGACGAAGGAGAAGGAGGAAAAAAAGAGAACGAGAAGAAACAAGAGAAGGAGGAGAAGGAGAAGAAGGAAAAGTAGAAGAAGAATGAGAAGAAGAAGAAGAAGTTGAAGAAGAAGGAGAAGGAGGAGAAAGAGGAGAAGCAAGAGAAGGAGGAGAAGAAGAAGAACAGAAGAAGTAGAAGGAGAAGGAGGAGAAGAAGAAGAAGGAGAAGAAGAAGAAGGAGAAGAATAAGAAGGAGAAGGAGAAGAAGAAGTGGGAGAACGAGGAGAAGAAGAAGAAGAAGGAGAGAGAGGAGGAGGAGAAGAAGAAGAAGGAGAAGGAGGAGAAGTAAGAGAAGGAGGAGGAGGAGGAGTAGAAGTAGAAGAAGTAGAAAAAGAAGAAGAAAAGAAGAAGAAGAAGAAGAAGAAGAAGAAGAAGAAGAAGAAGAAGAAGAAGAAGAAGAAGAAGAAGAAGAAGAAGAAGAAGAAGAAGAAGAAGTAGAAGAATACGGAGAAAGAGAAGGAGAAGGAGGAGAAGAAGATGAAGGAGAAGAAGAAGAAGAAGAAGAAGAAGAAGAAGAAGAAGAAGAAGAAGAAGAAGAAGAAGAAGAAGAAGAAGAAGATGAAGGAGGAGGAGGAGGAGGAGAAAGAGGAGAAGCAAGAAAAGGAGGAGGAGAAGGAAAAGGAGAAGAAGAAGGAGGGGAAGGAGAATGAGGAGAAGAAGAAAAGGTAGAAGAAGGAGAAGAAGGAGAAGGAGGAGAAGCAAGAGAAGGAGGAGAAGGAGGAGAAGAAAGACAGGCAGAAGAAGAAGAAGAAGAAGAAGAAGAAGAAGAAGAAGAAGAAGAAGAAGAAGAAGAAGAAGAAGAAGAAGAAGAAGAAGAAGAAGAAGAAGATGAAGGAGGAGAAGGAGGAGAAGACGGAAAAGGAGAAGAAGAAGGAGGAGGAGAAGGAGAAGAAGAAGAAGAAGCAGCAGCTCAGGACCTGGCCTCACCAAAGTCACCTGAGGAATGACATAAATGACACACCAGGAGAGGCAGGTCAGACAGCTTAACAGACTTCCATAAACACCCTCCCTCAGTCCTGGGTCTAGACAACTCCAGAAGCCTGGCTCAGGGCCTGGTCGCACTGAAGTCTCCTCAGAATGTGCTCAAAGGAAACACCAGGAAAGGCAGTTCGCACTGCTCCACATACTTCCACAAACACCCGCATGCAGACCTGGGACTGGACAGTTTCTGCCATCTGGCTTAGGGCCTGGCCTCACTGAAGTCACCTCAGGAATGGCATGAATGACACACTGGAAAATGCAGACTGCACTGCTCCTCACACTTCCACAGACACTCGCACCCAGGCCTGGGCCTAGTCGGGTCAGGGCCTGGTGGCACCCAAGTCACTTCAGAATGTGCTCAAAGGACACACCGGGAGAGTCAGACCACACTGCTCCACATACTTCCACAGACACCTGTACCCAGGCCTGGGTTTAGACAGCTCCAGACACCTAGCTCAGGGCCTGGCCACACCGAAGTCACCTCAGGCAGGACATAAGTGACACACTGGGAGAGGCAGGCCACACTGCTCCACACACTTCCAGACACCTGCACTCAGGTTTTGGCCTAGATAGCTCCGGATGCCTGGCTCAGGGCCTGGCCACACCGAAGTCACCTCAGCATATGCTCAAAATTCACACCGGGAGAGGCAGGCCCCACTTCTCCACACACTTCCACACACCCTGGCACCCAGGCCTGGGCCTAGACAGCTCCAGACGCCTCCTCAGGGCCTGGCTGCATCGAAGTCACCTCAGGATGGATATAAATAACACACCAGGAGAGGCATGA
>NW_012315440.1:0-2063 GCF_000151885.1 Dipodomys ordii
TCCTCACTGTGCCCCCCGCTGTGTCCCCCGCTGTGTCCCCCGCTATGTCCCGCTGTGTCCCCCGCTGTGTCCCACTGTGTCCTTTCTGTGTCGCAGGCTTTGTGCCGCTGTGTCCTCGCTGTGTCCCCCGCTGTGTCCCGCTGTGTCCTGCTGTGTCACGCTGTTTCCCCGCTGCGTCCCCGCTGTGTCCCTCTGTGTACCCGGCTGTGTCCAGCTTTGTCCCCGCTGTGTCTCGCTGTGTCCCACGCTCTGTCCCCCACTGTGTCCCGCTCTGTCCTCCTCTGTGTCCCGCTTTGTCCCCCGCTGTGTCCCACTGTGTCCCCGCAGTGTCACTGCTGTTTCCCACTGTGTCCCGCTGTGTTCCGTGGTGTCCCTCTTTGTCTCCCGCTGTGTCCCCCGCTGAGTCCCTGCTGTTTCACCGCTGTGTCCCGCTGTGTCCTCGCTGTGTCCCCCGTTGTCTCCCGCTCTGTCCCTCGCTGTGTCTCACGCTTTGTCAACGCTGTGTCCCACTGTGTCCCGCTGTGTCCGGCTGTGCCCCCACTGTGTCCCGTTGTGTCCACAGCTGAGTACCACGCTGTGTAACGCTGTGTGCCCGCTGTATCGACGCTGTGTCCCGCTGTGTCCCGCTGTGTCCTCGCTGTGTTCCCCGCTGTGTCCCGCTGTGTCCCCCGCTTTGTCCTCGCTGTGTCCCCCACTGTGTCCTGCTGTGTCCTCACTGTGTCCCCCGCTGGGTCCCGGTGGGTCCTGCTGTGTCCTCGCTGTGTCCACCGCTGTGTCCCGTTGTGTCCCCAGCTGTGTCCCCCGCTATGTCCCGATGTGTCTACTGCTCTGTCCATGCTATGTCTTGCTGTGTCGCGCTGTGTCCCCCGCTGTGTCCGCTGCTGTGTACTGCTGTTTTCCCCGCTGTGTCACCAATGTGTCCCGCTGTGTCCTCGCTGTGCCCCACTCTGTCCCGATGTGTCCACAGCTGGGTACCACGCTGTGTAACCCTGTGTCCCCGCTGTATCGACTCTGTGTCCTGCTGGGTCCCGTTGTGTCCTCGCTGTGTTCCCCGCTGTGTCCCTCTGTGTCCCCAGCTGTGTCCCCCGCTGTGTCCCGCTGTGTCCTCGCTGGGTCCCCCGCTGTGTCCCGCTGTGTCCCACGCTGTGTTTCGCTGTGTCCCGCTATGTCCAGCTCGGTCCCTGCTGTGTCCCGCTGTGTGCCCGCTGTGTCCCACTGTATACTCCGTTGTGTCCAGCTGTATCACCGCTGTGTCTCGCTTTCGCCCCTCTCTGTCTCCGCTGTCCCCTGCTGTGTCCCCCGCTGTGTCCCGCTGTGTGCCGCTGTGTCCCCCACTTTGTCCCTCTGAGTCCCCTCTGTGTCACCACTGTGTCCCGCTGTGTACCCCGCTGTGTCCCACTATGTTCCCGCAGTGTCCCCGCTGTGTACCGCTCTTTCCTGCTTTGTCCTCTCTGTGTCCCCCGCAGTGTCCCGTTGTGTCCCCAGCTGTGGACCCCGGTGTGTCCCGCTGTGTCCCCGCTGTAACGACGCTGGGTCCCGCTGGGTCCCGCTATGTCCTCCCTGTGTTCCCCGCTGTGTCCCGTTGTGTCCCCAGCTGTGTACCTCGCTGTGTCCCGCTGTGTCCCAGCAGTATCGACGCTGGGTCCCGCTGGGTCCCGCTGTGTCCTCCCTGTGTTCCACGCTGTGTCCCTCTGTGTCCGCCACTGTGTCCCGCTGTGTCTACTGCTTTGTCCCCGCTGTGTCCCGCTGTGTCCCGCTGTGTCCTCGTTGTGTCCCACGCTGTGTTCTGCTGTGGCCTCACTTTTTTCCCCGCTGTGTCCCGCTGTGTATCCCTCTGTGTCCCCCTGCTGTGTCCCGCTGTGTCCCCCGCTGTGTCCCTGCTGTGTCCCCGCTGTGTCCCGCTGTGTCCCGCTGTGTACTGTTGTGTCCCCCGCTGAGTCCCGCTGTGTCCCAATGTGTCCTCGCTCTGTCCCCCTCTGTGTACCGCTGTGTCCTTCCTGTGTCCCCCGCTGTGTCCCGCTGTGTCCCGCTCTGTCCTTGCTGTTCCCCCACTGTGTGCTGAG
>NW_012315441.1:0-2063 GCF_000151885.1 Dipodomys ordii
GCTGTGTCCAGCTTTGTCCCCGCTGTGTCCCGCTGTGTCCACCACTGTGTCCCGATTTTTCCCCTGCTGTGTACCCTGCTGTGTCCCACTGTGTCACCCGCTGTGTCCCGCTGTGTCCACTGCTGTGACCCAGCTGTGATTGCTGTGTCCCGCTGTGTCCCCCGCTGTGTCCTGCTGTGTCCCCGGCTGTGTCGCGCTGTGTCCTCGCTGTGTCCCCCAGTCACCGCTGTGTCCTGCTGTGTACCACACTGTGTCCCGCTGTGTCCCCCACTGTGTCCCGCTGTGTCCCCCGCTGTGTCCGGCTGTGTCCCCCGCTGTGTCCGGCTGTGTCCCCTCCTGTGTCCCCCACTGTGTCTGGCTGTGTTCCCCGCTGTGTCCCGCTGTGACCAATGCTGTGTCCCCGCTGTGTCAGGCTGTGTCCCCATTGTGTCTCGCTGTGTACCCCTCTGTGTCCAGCTTTGTCCCCGCTGTGTCCCTCTGTGTCCCCCACTGTGTCGCGATATGTCCCCTGCTGTGTACCCAGCTGTGTCCCACTGTGTCACCCGCTGTGTCCCGCTGTGTCCACTGCTGTGACCCCTCTGTGTTTTGCTGTGTCCCCCTGTGTCCCCCGCTGTGTCCCGCTGTGTCCCCCGCTGTGTCCCGCTGTGTCCTCGCTGTGTCCCCCACTGTGACCGCTGTGTCCCGCTGTGTCCAGCTGTGTAACACACTGTGTCCCGCTGTGTCCCCCAACTGTGTCCCCGCTGTGTCCCCCCACTGTGTCCCGTTGTATCCCCCACTCTGTCCCCCTGTGTCATGCTGTGTCCTGCTGTGTCCCGCTGTGTCCCCCACTGTGTCCTGTTTTGTCCCAGCTGTGTACCCCGCTGTGTCCCCCTGTGTTGTCGCTGTATCGACGCTGTGTCCCGCTAGGTCCCGATGTGTCCTCGCTGTGTTCCCCGCTGGGTCCCGCTGTGTCCCCCGCTCTGTCCTCCGCTGTGTCTCCCGCTGAATCCCCGCTGTGTCCTTGCTGTGTCCCCCGCTTTTACCGCTCTGTCCCTCTGTTTCCCGCTGTGTCCCCGCTGTGTCCCGCTGTGTTCCCACTGTGTTCCCGCTGTGTCCCGTTCTATCCCCCACTCCGTCCCCCAGTGTCCTGCTGTGTCCCACTGTGTCCCGCTGTGTCCCCCACTGTGTCCCGTTGTGTCCCAGCTGTGTACCCCGCTGTGTCCCCCTGTGTCGTCGCTGTTTCGACACTGTGTCCCGATGGGTCCCGCTGTGTCCTCGCTGTGTTCCCTGCTGTGTCCCGCTGTTTCCCATGCTCTGTCATCTGGTGTGTCCCCCGCTGAGTCCCGCTCTGTCCCTCGCTGTGTCCTGCTGTATCACGCTGTGTCCCGCTCTGTCCCCGCTATGTCCCGCTGTGTCCCCCGCTGTGTCGCCCACTGTGTACTCGTTGTGTCCCCGCTGTGTCCCGCTCTTTCCTCACTTGTCCCGCTGTGTCCCCACTGTGTCCCTTTGTGTCCCCAGCTGTGTACCTCGCTGTGTCCCGCTGTGTCCCCGCTGTACCGACGCTGTGTCCAGCTGTGTCCTCGCTGTGTTCCCCGCTGTGTCCCGCTGTGTCCCCCGCTGTGTTTCCCGCTGTGTCCCGCTGTGTCCCCCACTGTGTCCCGCTGTGTTCCGCGTTGTCCCCTGCTGTGTCCCTGCTGTGTCCCCGCTGTGTCCTGCTGTGTCCCGCTGTGTCCCGCTGTGTCCCCCGCTGAGTCCCGCTGTGTCCCCGCTGTGTCTCGCTGTGTCCTTGCTGTGTCAACCGGTGTGTCCCGCTGTGTTCCCAGCTGTGTCCCCACTGTGTCCCCCGCGTTTTCCTCGCTGTGTCCCTCTGTTTCCCTCTGTGTCCCCCGCTGTGTCCCGTTGTGTCCTCCGCTGTGTACCCGGCTGTGTCCCATGATGTACCACGCTGTGTCCCGCTGTGTCACCCGCTGTGTCCTGCTGTGTCCCCCGCATTGTCCAGATGTGTCCCCGCTGTGTCCTGCTGTGTCCCCTTACTGTGTCCCCAGCTGCGTCCGGCTGTGTCCCCCGCTGTTTCCCGCTGTGAC
>NW_012315442.1:0-2063 GCF_000151885.1 Dipodomys ordii
GCGGGACACGGCGGGACACAGCGGGGGACACAGCGGGGGACACAGAGGTGGTACACAGCGGGACACAGCAGTGGACAAAGCAGGACACAGTGAGGGACACGGCGAGGACACTGCGGGACTCTGCGGGAGACACAGCGAGGACACAGCGTGACACAGCGGAACACAGCGGGACACAGAAGGGACACAGCAGGGGACACAGCGGGACACAGAGGGGGACACAGCGGGACACAGCGGGGGACACAGCGGGACACAGCGGGACACAGCGGGGGACACAGCGATGACAAAGCGGGACACAGCGGGGGACACAGCGGGACTCAACACGGTCACAGCGGGACACAGCTGGGTACACAGCGGGACATAGAGGACACACAGCGGGGACACAGCGGGACACAGTGGGGAACTCACCGGGACACAGCGGGGGACACAACAAGGACACAGCGGAACACTGTGGGAGACACAGCCAGGACACATCCGGACCCAGTGGAACACAGTGTGACACAGCGGGGACACAGCAGGGGATACAGCGGGACACAGTGGGGGACACAGGGGGGACAAAGCGGGACACAGCGGGGGACACAGCGGGACACAGCGGGACACAGCGGGGACACAGCAGGGACACAGCGGTGGACACAGAGGGACAGAGCAGGGGACACAGCAGGAGACACAGAGGGACACAGCGGGACACAGCGGGGGACACAGGGGGGACACAGCGGGACACAGGGGGGACACAGCGAAGACACATTGGGACACAACGGGGACACAGTGGGACTCAGTGGGGGACATAGCAGTACACAGCGGGACACAGCGGGACACAGCGGGTCACAGCAGGGACAGAGCGGGTGACACAGAGGGGTACACAGCGGGACACAGCAGTGGACAAAGCAGGACACAGTGGGGGACACAGCGAGGACACTGCGGGACACTGTGGGAGACACAGCAAGGACACAGCGGGACACAGTGGAACACAGCGGGACATAGCAGTGACACAGCAGGGGACACAGCGGGACACAGCCGGGGACACAGCGGGACACAGCGGGGGAGACAGGGAGGACACAGCGGGACAAAGCGGGGGACACAGCGGGACACAGCGAGGAACACAGCGTCGATAGAGCGGGGACACAGCGGGGTACACAGCTGGGGACACAACAGGACACAGTGGGGGACATAGCGGGACACAACGGGACGCAGCGGGACACAGCGAGGCACAGCGGGGACAAAGCGGGAGACACAGCAGGGAACAGAGCAGGACACAACGGGGGACACAGCGAGGGCACAGCGGGACACAGCGGTGAAACAGCAGGACTCAGCAGGATCACAGCGGGACACAGCAGGACACAGCGGGATACAGCGGAGACACAGCAGGGGACAGAGCGGGACACAGCGGGGGACACAGGGGGGACAAAGCGGGACACAGCAGGGGACACAGCGGAATACAGCGGGTAACAGCGGGGACACAGTAGGGACACAGCAGGGACACAGTGGGACAGAGCAGGGGATACAGCAGGGGCCACAGAGGGACACAGCGGGACACAGCGGGACACAGCGGGGGACACAGCGAGGACACATTGGGACACAGCGGGTACACAGCGGGACTCAGCGGGGGACACAGCAGGACACAGCGGGACACAGCGGTACACAGCGGGACACAGAGGGGCACAGTGGGGACAAAGTGGGCGACACAGCGGGGAACAGAGCAGGACACAGCAGGGGACACAGCGAGGACACAGCGGGACACAGCGGGGACACAGTGGGGACACAGTGGGGGACACTAAGGGGCACAAACGGGACAACACGGAACACAGCGGGACACAGTGGGATACAGCAGGGACACTGCGTGGATACAGCGCGACACAGCGAGGGACACAGCAGGACACAGCGGGGCACAGAGGGGGACAAGCCGGGACACAGCGGGGGACAGAGCGGAGGACACAGCGAGACACAACGGGTACAAAGCGAGACACAGCAAATTACACAGCGGGCACACAGCCGGGACACAGCCGGGACACAGCGGAACACAGTGGGGAAAGAGCGGGACAAAGCGTGACACAGCGGGACACAGCGGG
>NW_012315443.1:0-2063 GCF_000151885.1 Dipodomys ordii
TCGCTGTGTCACGCTATGTCCTCGCTGTGTCTCCCGCAGAGTCCCGCAGTGTCTTCGCTGTGTCCCTCCCTGTGTCGTGCTTTGTCCACTGCTGTGTCCCGCTGTGTACCCCTCTGTGTCCCCCGCTTTGTCCCCAGCTGTGTCCCTGCTGTGCTCCGCTGTGTACCGCTGTGTCTCGCTGTGTACTGCTGTGTCCCCCGCTGAGTCCTGCTGTGTCCCACACTGTGTCCCAATGTGTCCTCGCTGTGTCCCACTGTGTCCCGCTGTGTCCCGCTGTGCCCCCACTGTGTCCCGTTGTGTCCACAGCTTTGTACCATGCTGTGTAACGCTGTGTCTCCGCTGTATCTACGCTGTGTCCCGCTGGGTGCCGCTGTGTCCTCGCTGTGTTCCCCGCTGTGTCCAGCTGTTTCCCCCAATGTGTCCCCCACTGTGTCCTCGCTGTGTCCCCCGGTGTGTCCCGCTGTGTCCCACTGTGTCCTCGCTGTGTCCCCCTCTGTGTCCCGCTGTGTCCCCCGCCGTGTCCGGCTGTGCCCCGCTGTGTCCCGCTGTGTCCCGCTGTGTCCCGCTTTGTCCCCCACTGTGTCCCGCTGTGTCCCCGCAGTGACCCCGCTGTGTCCCACTGTGTCCCACTGTGTCCCGTGGTGTCCCGCTTTTTCCCCCGCTGTGTCCCCGGCTGAGTCTCGCTGTGTCCCCACTGTGTCCTCTCTGTGTCCCCCGCTGTGTCCTGCTCTGTTCCCCACTGAGTCTCCCGTTTTGTCCCCGCTGTGCCCCGCTGTGTCCCGCTGTGTCCCCCACTGTGTCCCGTTGTGTCATCAGCTGTGTACCCCGCTGTGTCCCGCTGTGCTCCCGCTGTATCGACACTTTGTCCCGCTGGGTCCTGCTGTGTCCCTTGCTGTGTCCCCCACTGTGTCCCGCTGTGTCCCCCGCTGTGTCCCGCAGTATCCCCCGCTGAGTCCCCCGCTGTGTCCCTCTGGGTCCTGCTGTGTCCCCTGCTGTGTCCCGCTGTTTCCCTTCAGGTTCACCGCTGTTTCACGCTGTGTCCTGCTGTGTCTCGCTGTGTCCCGCTGTGTCCTCACTCCCATATTGTGTTCTGCTGTGTCCTCCCAGTGTCCCCCGCTGTGTCCCGCTGTGTCCCCCGCTGTGCCCCGCAATGTCCCGCTGTGTCCCGCTGTGTCCTTGCTGTGTCCCTCTGTGTCCCCGCTATTTCCCCGCTGGGTCCTGCTTTGTCCCGCTGTGTCCCGCTGTGTCCTGCTGTGTCCCCCGCTGAGTCCCCCTGTGTAACCGCTCTGTCCCAATGTGTCCTCGCTGTGTCCCCTGCTGTGTCCCGCTGTGTCCTCGCTGTGTCCCCCGCTGTGTCCCGCTGTGTCCCTCTGTGGCCCCTGCTGTATCCCCTGCTCTGTCCCACTGTGTCACCCGCTGTGTCCCGGCTGTGTCTCCGCTGTGTCCCGCTGTATTCCACTGTGTCCCCCGCTGTGTCCCGCTTTGTCCTCCCTGTGTCCCCCGCTGTGTCCCACTGTGTCCCCCGCTGTGTCCCGCTGTGTCCACGTTGTCCGCTGGTGGGTCCCCGCTGTCCCCTTCTGTGTCCCCGCTGTACCCGCTGTGTCCCGCTGTGTCCCTCTGTGTTCCCCACTGTGTCCCTCTGTATTCCCCGCTGTGACCCGCTGTGTCCCATGCTGTGTCCCGCTGTGTCCCCTGCTGTGTCCCTGCTGTGTCCCTGCTGTGTCCCCCTGTGTCCCGCTGTGACCCTGCTGAGTCCTGCTGTTTCCCTGCTGTGTCCCGCTTTGTCGTCGCTGTGTCCCCCGCTGTGTCCCACTATGTCCCCCGCTGTGTCCCGCTGTGTCCAGCTGTGACCCCCGCTTTGTCCCCGCTGTGTCCCGCTGTGTCCTCACTGTGTCCCTCGTGTGTCCCGCTGTGTACCCCGCTGTGTCCCTCTGTGTCCCGCTCTGTCCCCACTGTGTCCCGCTGTGTCCCGCTGTGTCCCCGCTGTGTGCCCCCTGTGTCCTGCTGTGTACCCCACTCTGTCCAAACGGTGTCACCGCTGTGTCCCGCTCTGTCCTTTCTCT
>NW_012315444.1:0-2063 GCF_000151885.1 Dipodomys ordii
TGAGTCCAGTTGTGTCCCCAGCTGTGTACCTTGCTGTGTCCCGCTGTGTCCCCGCTGTATCGACGCTGGGTCCCACTGGGTCCGGCTGTGTCCTCCCTGTGTCCCCCGCTGTGTCCTGCTGTGTCCGCCACTGTGTACCGCTGTGTCTACTGCTTTGTACCCGCTGTGTCCCGCTGTGTCCCGCTGTGTCCTCGCTGTTTCCCACGCTGTGTTCTGCTGTGGCCTCGCTTTTTTCCCTGCTGTGTCCCGCTGTGTACCCATCTGTGTCCCCCGCTGTGTCCCGCTGTGTCCCCCGCTGTGTCCCTGCTGTGTACCCGCTGTGTCCCAATGTGTCCTTGCTCTTTCCCCCTCTGTGTACCGCTGTGTCCTTCCTGTGTCCCCCGCTATGTCCCGCTGTGTCCCCCGCTGTGTCCCGCTCTGTCCTTGCTGTGTCCCCCACTGTGTGCCGCTGTGTCCTCACTGTGTCCCCCGCTGTGTCGCGCTGTGTCCATTTGCGTCACGCTGTTTCCCAACTGTGTCCCTGCTGTGTCCCTCTGTGTACCCCGCTGTGTCCAGCTTTGTCCCCGCTGTGTCTCGCTGTGTCCAACGCTCTGTCCCACATTGTGTCCCGCAGTGTCCCCCGCTGTGTCCCGCTGTGTCCCCCGCTGAGTCCCCGTTGTGTCACCGCTGTGTCCCGCTGTGTCCTTGCTGTGTCCCCTGCTTTCTCCCACTCTGTCCCCCGCTGTGTCTCACGCTTTGTCCCTGCTGTGTCTCACTGTGTCCCGCTGTGTCCGGCTGTGCCCCCACTGTGTCTCGTAGTGTCCAAAGCTGTGTACCACACTGTGTAACGCTGTGTCCCCGCTGTATCGACGCTGTGTTCCGCTGTGTCCTCGCTGTGTTTCCCGCTGTGTCCCGCTGTGTCCCCCGCTGTGTCCCCCGCTGTGTCCTTGCTGTGTCCCCTGCTGTGTCCCGCTGTGTCCTCACTGGGTCCCCAACTGTGTCCCGCTGTGTCCCCTGCTGTGTCCCGCTGTGTCCGGCTGTGTCCCGTTCTGTCCCCGCTGTGTCCCGCTGTGTCCCGCTGTGTCCCCGCTGTGTGCCTGCTGTGTCCCGCTGTGTCTGCCGCTTTGTCCCGCTGTGTCCCACTGTGTCCCCGCTGTGTCCCGTTGTGTCCCGCTGTGTCCCCGCTGTGTGCCCGCTGTGTCCCTCTGTGTACCCCGCTGTGTCCAGCTGTGTACCCGCTGTGTCCCGCTGTGTCCCCTCTCTGTCCTCTGCTGTTCCCCGCTGTGTCCCCCGCTGTGTCCCGCTGTGTCCCGCTGTGTCACACTGTGTTCCGTGTTGTCCCGCTTTGTCCCCCGCTGTGACCTCGCTTTGTTTCCCGATGTGTCCCGCTGTGTACCACTCTGTGACCCCGCTGTGTCCCACTCTGTACCCGCTGTGTCCCGCTATGTTCTCGCAGTGTCCCCGCTGTGTCCCTTTGTGTCCTCAGCTGTGTACCCCGCTGTGTCCCGCTGTTTCCCCTCTGTATCGACGCTTTGTCCTGCTGGGTCCCGCTGTGTCCTCGATGTGTTCCCCGTTGTGTCCCGCTGTGTCCTCTGCTGTGTCCCCCGCTGTGTCCCTGCTGTGTCCCTGCTGTGTCCCCGCTGGGTCCGGCTGTGTCCCGCTTTGTCCTCGCTGTGTCCCAAGCTGTGCCCCGCTGTGTCCTGCTGTGTCCCCGTTGTGTCCCACTGTGTCCCCCGCTGTGTCCCGCTGTGTCCCGCTGTGTCCCGCTGTGTCCTGCTGTGTCCACGCTGTGTTCCCGGCTGTGTCCCGCTGTGTACCCCTCTGTGTCCCCCGCTGTGTCCCGCTGTGTCCCCCGCTGTGACCCGCTGTATCCCGCTTTGTCCACTGCTGTGTCCCCACTGTGTGCCCCTTGTGTCCCGCTGTGTGCCCCGCTGTGTCCAGCTGTGTTTCCGCTGTGTCCCGCTGTGTCCCCTCTCTGTCCCCTGCTGTCCCCCTTAGTGTCTCCCGCTGTGTCCCCTCTCTGTCCCCTGCTGTCCCCTGCTGTGTCTCCCGCTGTGTCCCGCTGTGTCCCGCTTTGTCGCCAG
>NW_012315445.1:0-2063 GCF_000151885.1 Dipodomys ordii
TTTACCTGCTTCTCTTTCTTCTTCTCCTTCTGCTTCTCCTTCTGTTTCTCCTTCTCCTTCTTGTTCTTCTGCTTTTCCTTCGGCTTCTCCTTCTGCTTCAGCTACAACTGCTACTGCTTCTACGTCTTCTGTTTCTTCTGCTTCTCCTTCTGCTTTTGATTCTCTTTCTGCTTCTGCTTCTCCTTCAGCTTCTCATTCTGCTTCTCCAGATTCTGCTTCTTCTGCTTCTCCTGCTTCTCCTTCTGCTTCAGGTTCTGCTTCTGCTTCTTCGGATTCTTATGCTTCTGCTTCTCCTGCTTCTGCTTCTTGTGCTTCCCCTCCTTCTCTTTCTGCTTCTCCTTCTGTTTCTGCTTCTCCTTCTGCTTCTTGTCCTTCTCCTGATTCTTCTACTTCTGCTTCTCCTGTTTCTGTATCTCCTGCTTCTTCTTCTGCTGCTCTTTCTGCTTCTCCTGCTGCTTTTCCGTCTCCTGCTCCTTCTTCTGCTTCTCTTTCTGCTTCTCCTTCTGTTTCTCCTTCTCCTTCTCGCTCTTCTGCTTTTCCTTGTGCTTCTCCTTCTGCTTCTGCATCTTCTGCGTCTTCTGCTACTGCCTCTGCTTCTTCTGTTTCTTCTGCTTCTCCTTCTGCTTCTCCTTCTGCTTATGCTTCTCTTTCTGCTTCTGCTTCTCCTTCTGGTTCTCCATCTTCTTCTCCAGATTCTGCTTCTTCTGCTTCTCCTGCTTCTCCTACTTCTCGTGCTGCTTCTCCTTCTGCGTCTCTTTCTGCTTCTGCTTATCCTTTTTCGTCTCCTACTCCTAATCCTTCTCTTTTGCCTTCTCCTTCTTCTTCTTCTGCTTTTCCTGCTGCTTCTGCTTCTGCTTATTGTACTATTTCTGTTTCTTCTGCTTCTTCTTCAGATTATGCTTCTTCTGTTTCTCCTGCTTCAGATTCTGCTTCTGCTTCTTCGGCTTCTCCTGTTTCTTCTGCTTCTGCTTCTTCTACTTCTCCTGCTTCTCTTTCTGCTTCTCCTTCTGCTTCTCCTTCTGCTTCTCCTTCTGCTTCTGATTCTGCTCTTCTCCTTCTTCTGTTTCTTTTGCTTCTGTTTCTTCTGCTTCTTCTTGTTCTGTTTTTTCTGATTCTACTTCTGCTTCTCCTTCTTCTCCTCTTTCTGCTTCTACTTCTGCTTCTTCTGATTCTCCTGCTTCTCCTTCTTGTTCTCCTTCTGTTTCTGCTTCTCATTCTGTTTCTGCTTCTCCTTCTGCTGCTCCTTCTCCTTCTTCTGCTTCTCCCACTGCTTCTTCTTCTGCTTCTTTTGCTTATTCTTTTTCTTCCGCTTCTGCTTCTCCTGATTCTGCTTCTTCTGCTTCTACTGCTTCTCCTTACGATTCTCCTTATGCTGCTGCTTCTTCTTCTTCGTCGTCGTCTTCTTCTTCTTCTTCATCTTCTTCTCTTTCGTCTGCTTCTGCTTTTCCTGCTTCTTCTGCTTCTACTGCTTCTCTTTCTGCTTGTCATTCTGCTTCTGCTTCTCCTTCTGCTTCTCCTATTACTTCTGCTGCCCTTCCTTCTCCTTCTCCTTCTCCTTCTCCTACTTCTGCTTCTCCTTCTGCTTCTTCTTCTTCTGCTTCTCCTTCTGCATCTTCTTCTCCTTCTGCTTCTCCTTTTGCTGCTCCTTCTCCGTCTTCTCCTACTCCCTCGGATTCTGCTTCTTATGCTTATTCTTTTTCTTCTGCTTCTCCTGCTTCTGCTTCTTTTGCTTCTACTGCTTCTCCTTATGCTTCTCCTTCTTCTCCTTCTCCTTCTCCTTCTTCTTCTTCTTCTCCTTCTTCTTCTTCTTCTTCTTCTTCTTCTTCTTCTTCTTCTTCTTCTTCTTCTTCTTCTTCTTCTTCTTCTTCTTCTTCTTCTTCTTCTTCTTCTCTTTCTTCTGCTTCTGATATTCATGTATCTTCTGCTTCTTCTGCTTCTCATTCTGCTTCTCATTCTGATTCTGCTTCTCCTTCTGCTTCTCTTATTGCCTCTCCTGCTCTTCTTTCTCCTTCTACTACTTCTACTTCTCTTTTAACTTCTGCTACATCTGCTTCTCCTGCTTC
>NW_012315446.1:0-2062 GCF_000151885.1 Dipodomys ordii
TTCAGTTTCTTCCGCTTCTCCTTCTCCTTTTGATTCTCTTTCTGCTTCTGCTTCTCCTACAGCTTCTCATTCTGCTTCTCCAGATTCTGCTTCTTCTGCTTCTCCTGCTTCTCCTTCTGCTTCAGGTTCTGCTTCTGCTTCTTCGGATTCTTATGCTTCTGCTTCTCCTGCTTCTGCTTCTTCTGCTTCCCCTCCTTCTCTTTCTGCTTCTCCTTCTGTTTCTGCTTCTCCTTCTGCTTCTGCTTCTGCTTCTTGTCCTTCTCCTGTTTCTTCTGCTTCTGCTTCTCCTGCTTCTGCTTCTTCTGCTTTTCCTGTTCTCTTTCTGCTTCTCCTTCTGCTTCTGCTCCTCCTTCTGCTTCTGCTCCTTCTATTTCTTCTGTTTCTTCTTCTTCTGCTTCTCCCGCTCTGCTTCTTCTGCTTCTCGTTCTGCTTCTCTTCGTCGGCTTCTCTTTCTACTTCTCCTTCTGCTTCTTCTGATTCTGCATCTTCTCCTTCTTCTTCTCCTTCTGATTCTGCTTCTTCTGCTTCTCCTGCTACTCCTTCTGCATCTCCTTCTGCTTGTGCTTTTCCTTCTGCTTCTTCTTCTGCTTCTCCTTCTTCTGCTTCTCCGTCTCTTTCTGCTTCTTCTGTTTTTCCTGCTTCTCCTACTGCTTCTCATTCTTCTTCTCCTTCTGTTTCTCCTTGTCGTTATTCTGCTATTCCTTCTGCTTCTCTATCTGCTTCTGCATCTTCAGCTTCTTCTGCTACTGCTTCTGCTTCTGCTTCTTCTGTTTCTTCTGCTTCTCTTTCTGATTCTGCTTCTCCTTCTGGTTCTCCTTCTTCTCCAGATTCTGCTTCTTCTGCTTCTCCTGCTTCTCCTTCTGCTTCAGGTTCTGCTTCTGCTTCTTCTGCTTATATTTCTGCTTCTCCTTCTGTTTCTGCTTCTCTTTCTGCTTCTGCTTCTTATCCTTCTTCTATTTCTTTTGATTCTGCTTCTCCTGCTTCTTCTTCTCCTGCTTCTCCTTCTGTTTCTCCTTCTGCTTCTCCTTCTTCTGCTTCTACTTCTGCTTTTGCTTCTCCTTCTGCATCTTCTTCTGTTTCAATTTCTCCTTCTTCTGCTTTTCATTCTGCTTCTGCTTCTCCTGCTTCTGCTTCTTCTGCTTCTCCTGCTTCTCCTTCTCCTTCTCTTTCTGCTTCTGCTTATCCTTCTGTTTCTCCTACTCCTAATCCTTCTCTTTCTCCTTCTCCTTCTTCTTCTTCTGCTACTCCTGCTGCTTCTTCTTCTGCTTCTTCTGCTTTTTCTGTTTCTTCTGTTTCTGCTTCTCCTGCTTCTTCTTCTTCTGCTTCTCCTACTTCTCTTTCTGCTTCTCCGTCTCATTCTCCTTCTCCTTCAATTCCTCCTTCTTGTGCTTCTCTTTCTGCTTCTGCTTCTCCTGCTTCTGCTTCTGTTTCTCCTTCTGCTTCTCCTTCTGCTTCTCTTTCTGCTTCTGATTCTCCTTCTGCTCCTCCTACTCCTACTCCTTCTCTTTCTCCCTCTTCTTCTGCTTCTCGTTCTGCTTCTGCTTCTTCTGCTTGTTCGGTTTCTTCTGCTTCTGCTTTTCCAGCTTCTGCTGCTTCTGCTTCTCCTTCTGCTTCAGGTTCTCCTTCTGATTCTTCGGCTTCTTCTGTATCTTCTGCTTCTGTTTCTCCTGCTTCTCCTGCTACTGCTTCTTCTGCTTCTCTTTCTGCTTCTCCTTCTGCTTCTACTTCTCCTTCTGCTCCTTCTCCTTCTTCTGTTTCTTCTTCTTCTTCTTCTTCTTCTTCTTCTTCTTCTTCTTCTTCTTCTTCTTCTTCTTCTTCTTCTTCTTCTTCTTCTTCTTCTTCTTCTTCTTCTTCTTCTTCTTCTTCTTCTGCTTCTCCTGCTTCTGCTTCTTCTGCTTCTCCTGCTTCTGCTTCTCCTTCTGATTCTCCTTCTCCTTCTTCTGCTGCTCCTTCTGCTTCTGCTTCTTCTGATTCTCCAACTTCTCCTTCTTCTTCTCCTTCTACTTCTGCTTCTCCTTCTGCTTCTGCATCTCCTTCTGCTTCATCTTCTGCTGCTCTTCTC
>NW_012315447.1:0-2062 GCF_000151885.1 Dipodomys ordii
CGGCTCTTCCTTCTCCTTCTCCTACTTCTCCCTCTACTTCTGCTTCTGCTTCTTCTACTTCTCCTGCTTCTCCTTCTACATCTTCTTCTGCTTCTGCTTCTCCTTCTGCTGCTTCTTCTGCTTCTGTTTCTCCTTCTGCTTCTCCTTCTGCTTCTTCTGCTTCTCCTTCTGCTTCTCCTTCCGTTTCTCCTTCTCGTTCTTCTGCTTTTACTTTTGCTTCTCCTTCTGCTTCTGCTGCAACTGCTACTGCTTCTGCTTCTTCTGTTTCTTCCGCTTCTCCTTCTCCTTTTGATTCTCTTTGTGCTTCTGCTACTTCTTCAGCTTCTCATTCAGCTTCTCCAGATTCAGTTTCTTCTGCTTCTCCTGCTTCTCCTTCTGCTTCAGGTTCTGCTTCTGCTTCTTCGGATTCTTATGCTTCTGGTTCTCCTGCTTCTGCTTCTTCTGCTTCCCCTCCTTCTCTTTCTGCTTCTCCTTCTGTTTCTGCTTCTCCTTCTGCTTCTGCTTCTTGTCCTTCTCCTGTTTCTTCTGCTTCTGCTTCTCCTGCTTCTGCTTCTTCTGCTTTTCCTGCTTCTCTTTCTGCTTCTCCTTCAGCTTCTGCTCCTCCTTCTGCTTCTGCTCCTTCAAAATCTTCTGTTTCTTCTTCTTCTTCTCCCGCTTCTGCTTCTTATGCTTCTCCTGCTTCTCGTTCTGCTTCTCTTCGTCGGCTTCTCTTTCTACTTCTGCTTGTGCTTCTTCTGATTCTGCTTCTTCTACTTCTTCTCTCCTTCTGCTTCTGCTTCTTCTGCTTCTCCTGCTTCTCCTTCTGCATCTCCTTCTGCTTGTGCTTTTCGTCTGCTTCTTCTTCTGCTTCTGCTTCTCCTTCTCCTTCTTCTGCTTCTCCGTCTGATTCTGCTTCTTCTGCCTTTCCTGATTCTCCTTCTGCTTCTCCTTCTTCTTCTCCTTCTGTTTCTCCTTCTCCTTCTCGTTCTTCTGCTATTCCTTCTGCTTCTCTTTCTGCTTCTGCATCTTCAGCTTCTTCTGCTACTGCTTCTGCTTCTTCTGTTTCTTCTGCTTCTCCTTCTGCTTTTGCTTCTCTTTCTGCTTCTGCTTCTCCTTCTGGTTCTCCTTCTTCTTCTCCAGATTCTGCTTCTTCTGCTTCTCCTTCTGCTTCAGGTTCTGCTTCTGCTTCTTCGGCTTCTTCTGCTTCTATTTCTGCTTCTCCTTCTGTTTCTGCTTCTCTTTCTGCTTCTGCTTCTTCTCCTTCTTCTATTTCTTCTGCTTATGCTTTTCCTGCTTCTCCTGCTTCTCCTTCTGTTTCTCTTTATTCTTATCCTTCTGCTTCTCCTTCTCCTTCTCCTTCTTCTGCTTCTCCTCATGCTTCTGCTTCTGCTTCTGCTTCTCCTTCTGCATCTTCTTCTGTTTTAATTTCTCCTTCTTCTGCTTTTCATTCTGCTTCTGCTTCTCCTGCTTCTGCTTCTCCTGCTTCTCCTTCTCATTCTCCTTCTCTTTCTGCTTCTGCTTATCCGTCTGTTTCTCCTACTCCTAATCCTTCTCTTTCTCCTTCTCCTTCTTCTTCTTCTGCTTTTCCTTCTTGTTCTTCTTCTGCTTCTTCTTCTTTTTCTGCTTTTTCAGTTTCTTCTGCTTCAGCTTCTGCTTCTTCTGCTTCTCCTTCTGCTTCTGTTTCTCCTTCTGCTTCTGCTCTTCTCCTTCTTCTGTTTCTTCTGCTTCTGCTTCTCCTGCTTCTCCTTCTTCTGCTTCTCCTACTTCTCCTTCTGCTTCTCCGTCTCATTCTCCTTCTCCTTCAATTTCTCCTTCTTGTGCTTCTCATTCTGCTTCTGCTTCTTCTGTTTCTCCTTCTGCTTCTCCTTCTGCTTCTCTTTCTGCTTCTAATTCTGCTTCTGCTCCTCCTACTCCTAATCCTTCTCTTTCTCCTTCTTATTCTTCTGCTTCTCGTTCTGCTTCTGCTTCTTCTGTATCTTCTGCTTCTGCTTTTCCAGCATCTGCTGCTTCTGCTTGTCCTTCTGCTTCAGGTTCTACTTCTGCTTCGTGGGCTTCTTCTGTTTCTTCTGCTTCTGCTCTCCTG
>NW_012315448.1:0-2062 GCF_000151885.1 Dipodomys ordii
TTATGCTGCTTCTTCTTCTTCTTCTTCGTCTTCCTATTGCTTCTGCGGCTCTTCCTTCTCCTTCTCCTTCTTCTACTTCTCCTTCTGCTTCTGCTTCTTCTGCTTCTCTTGCTTCTCCTTCTGCATCTTCTTCTGCTTCTGCTTCTCTTTCTGCTGTTTCTTCTGCTTCTGTTTCTCCTTCTGCTTCTCCTTCTGCTTCTTCTGCTTCTCCTTCTGATTCTCCTTCTGCTTCTCCTACTGTGTCTCCTTCTCCTTCTCGTTCTTCTGTTTTTCCTTCTTCTTCTCCTTCTGCTTCTGCTGCAACTGCTACTGCTTCTGCTTCTTCTGTTTCTTCTGCTTCTCCTTCTGCTTTTGATTCTCTTTCTGCTTCTGCTTCTAATTCAGATTCTCATTCTGCTTCTCCAGATTCGGCTTCTTCTGCTTCTCCTGCTTCTCCTTCTGCTTCAGGTTCTGCTTCTGCTTCTTCGGATTCTTATGCTTCTGCTTCTCCTGCTTCTGCTTCTTCCTCTTTCTCTTTCTGCTTCTCCTTCTGTTTCTGCTTCTCCTTCTGCTTCTGCTTCTGCTTCTTGTCCTTCTCCTGTTTCTTCTCCTTCTGCTTCTCCTGCTTCTGCTTCTTCTGCTTTTCCTGCTTCTCTGTCTGCTTCTCCTTTTGCTTCTGCTCTTTCTCCTTCTTCTGTTTCTTCTTCTTCTGCTTCTCCCGCTTGTGCTTCTCCTGATTCTCCTGCTTCTCGTTCTGCTTCTCTTCGTCGGCTTCTCTTTCTATTTCTGCTTCCGCTTCTTCTGATTCTGATTCTTCTCCTTCTTCTTCTCCTTCTGCTTCTGCTTCTTCTGCATCTCCTGCTTCTCCTTCTGCATCTCCTTCTGCTTGTTCTTTTCCTTCTGCTTCTTCTTCTGCTTCGGCTTCTCCTTCTCCTTCTTCTCCGTCTACTTCTGTTTCTTCTGCTTTTCCTGCGTCTCCTTCTGCTTCTCCTTCTGTTTCTCCTTCTCGTTCTTGTGCTATTCCTTCTCCTTCTCTTTCTGCTTCTGCTTCTCCTTCTGGTTCTCCTTCTTCTTCTCCAGGTTCTGCTTCTTCTGCTTCTCGTGCTTCTCCTTCTGCTTTAGGTTCTGCTTTTGCTTCTTCGGCTTCTTCTGCTTCTATTTTTGCTTCTCCTTCTGTTTCTGCTTCTCTTTCTGCTTCTGCTTCTTCTCCTTCTTCTATTTCTTCTGATTCTGCTTCTCCTGCTTCTGCTTCTCCTGCTTCTCCTTCTGTTTCTCTTTATGCTTCTCCTTCTGCTTCTCCTTCTTCTGCTTCTACTACTTCTTCTGCTTCTTCTGCTTCCCCTCCTTCTCTTTCTGCTTCTCCTTCTGCTTCAGTTTCTGCTTCTGCTTCTTCGGATCCTTATGCTTCTGCTTCTCCTACTTCTGCTTCTTCTGCTTCCCCTCCTTCTCTTTCTGCTTCTCCTTCTGTTTCTGCTTCTCCTTCTGCTTCTGCTTCTTGTCCTTCTCCTGTTTGTTCTGCTTATGCTTCTCCTGTTTCTGCATCTCCTGCTTCTCCTTATGCTGCTCTTTCTGCTTCTCCTGCTGTTTTCCTTCTCCTGCTCCTTCTTCTGCTTCTCTTTCTGCTTCTCCTTCTGTTTCTCCTTCTCCTTCTCGTTCTTGTTCTTCTGCTTTTCCTTCTGCTTCTGCTTGTGCATCTTCTGCTTCTTCTTCTTCTGCTACTGCCTCTACTTCTTCTATTTCGTCTACTTCTCCTTCTGCTTCTCCTTCTGCTTTTGCTTCTCTTTCTGCTTCTGCTTCTCCTTCTGCTTCTCCAGATTCTGCTTCTTCTGCTTCTCCTTCTGCTTCAGGTTCTGCTTCTGCTTCTCCTGCTGCTGCTTCTTCTGCTTCTCCTGCTTCTCTTTCTGCTTTTCCTTCTGTTTCCGCTTCTCCTTCTGCTTCTGCTTCTTCTCCTTCTTCTGTTTCTTCTGTTTCTGCTTCTCCTGCTTCTCGTTGTGCTTCTCTTTCTGCTTCTCCTTCTCCTTCTCCTGCTTCTCCTTTTGCTTCTGCTTCTCAATCTGCATTCAATTTCTCCTTCTGCTTCTCA